>NC_079194.1:299153773-299313773 GCF_029499605.1 Hyla sarda | reverse complement strand
ACATTGTACATCTTGGCAAAACATTAACCTTTCTAATATACTTCATACGAAAATTGTGTCTCCTTTTTATAATAATCATGGATTATAAAAAAAAGACCACTAGGGGTCCCCATACCTTCAAGAACATATTTCTGTCTGGCTGCAGCAGCATCTTTGTCTCAGCTGAAGTACAGGCAGGGAGGGACAAAGTCCAGGAAGTGAGAGCGGGACTAGCACTCCTCACTGCTCACTCTTGTCCTTGCAGCATAAAAAAGAGAGGAGGGGGCTACAGAGCAGCCTGCAGTGATTGGATGAAGAGACACAGCACAGCACAGCAGAATCTGGGAGGAAGATAAGTCATACAAAGTGAGGACATGCCCCCTTCAGAGCACAGAATGAAAAACCAAGTGAGCAACATGTAGAAGTATTTGTGAGAGAAATATAGGTGCTAGACTGAAAACAAGGATTTGTACATAATCGGGATTAGGGACTGAGTAACAGGAATATGACAGGTACTCTTAAATTGCACTCAAACTGGTGTTTTCTAAGTTTGTTTCTGCATAGAATGTCATGAAAAAAAAAAATTCACCCAAAGAAAATTTACATCAAAACGACTTTTGAAAAAAATATGTATTTCCTTTTATACTTGGCATGGGACAATTAATTCATAAATCCAGAAATGCTAATTTGAGTGCACTGGGCACTAGTATTTTCAGCCTCACAGCCTTTCATGGGCAGCCATCCTACGGTGTACATGGTTACATGGTTCCAAACAAGTTCCACCAAAATAGGTAAATACAGTATCTCCTGTAAGAGCAACATGATTGGATATGTTAAAATTCAACATGGTCAACTCCACTTTTCCCCAAGATCTGCCATTGGGAGAAGATTTTGGTTGCCCCTATACACATTAGATGGTTGGCCCATCCTGCCAAAATAAACAGGTTATGGAGAAATTTAACTATTTACATGGAAACCATAATTGAGTCCCCACCCATCAGGTACCATCGCTTCTCGGCCTTTTGGCTAAGATCAAGTGTAGTACCCTTCCTGGTAGTTGGCGGTGTGGAAGACCACCAAGGCAGGATGGGGAACCACACAGTAGGACGGGTGTACCAGGGATTGCTATATAGCACAGCAGTCATCCCCGATGAGACCTGTTCCCTGCTGGATCTGGCCTTAAGGTTCGGGTAGAGTGAAGGCCGAGGTGCACAAGTGCCCTGGGAGTGGTGACCCCAGGGTGCCGGAATTCACTTGGGATTGGCAACCCCACTTGAATGAAAGCACATAGCACGCACTTTTTCTCTCACTCTTCTGGGCACTCACCCTCAGTATCCCGGCCTTCCGGCTAGGATCGGGGAATTTTTATAGATCCGGTCGGATGTCCGGGCAGTATTACACACTACGCACATCCACTTATTTATTTATTTATTTATTTATTTATTTTTTGTCACTGTGTCCACTTTTTGTGTTTGTTTGTCCACTAGGATTTGGTAGGGTGCGGTAGCCCTTCTGGGTGTCCCTCCTGCCGGTCTAGGGGAGGTGTGTGTGGCCATTAGGTTCCTCACCTCCCAGCTATACCCCGTGGCATCCTGTTTCGGCAGGATGCCAAACCGGTTTTACTGGTTGCTTGGTGACAACCTGGTTAACGCCTAGTTGTTTGCCGGGAACACTTTCGATCCCTGAGTAGCTTCGGCGAAAGGGGACATTGTACCTGGAACCTCGCAGGTGCCTTTTGGCCCGGAGGCGAAGGGTTTGGTTTGTTGGGGGGCCTCTCTCCTTTCGGAGAAGGGCTTGCGATAGACCGCATCCTCGTGCACGTTTTTTTGTGTGAACACTTGCACTTTTTACTTGCACTTGGGTGATTTGAGAGCACGTACCTCGGCTTTCAATAAAAAAAATTAAAAAAATGTATAGAAATGTGGATAACAAACTGATCAGTGGCAGTCTGACCACTAGAACCCCGACACTCCTAAGAACAGGGACCAAATTGTCCCACCGAATAAAATGAACTGAGTGCACCATGCCTGAATGGCCACTGCTTTATTCATGCTCTATAGGGCTGGCAAGTTCAGCGTTGAAAGTTTGCTGACCCCATAAAGAATGAATGGAGTGCTACATTTATTCTGGGAAAAGTTATATCCGTGTTCTTATGATTTGCAGGGGTCCCAGTGGCCGTACCCTTACCTACCAGCTTGTTACCCCCTATATCCTGTGGTCTATGGAAGAGTTAGAGATACCTGAATACAGCAACTTCTGCTCCATACAGCTAAGAAAGTCAGAATCCCATTCTGGAAATTGTGGGGGTCCCAGTGGCCAGACTTCTCGGGATCACATGTTTTTCTCCTATTCTGTGATATCCTCTTTAACCCCTTTATCCACTTGCTTTTCTCCCACTACTAAATCACTATATTATTGTAATATACTAAAAACAGGCTACAACTCCCATCACAACCACAGGATGGCCTTATATAACCTCATAAACAACTCCCGACCGAGTAAATAATTTTCTTTACAGCTAGTATTGTGAGGCCACACATCTTAATATATGTAAGGACATCCAAGGAAGAACACATCTGCATTTTATCTTTAAATATTAGTCTTTTGGTGCCTTAAAGGGTACTCTGCTCCAAAGGACAGGGGATAAGATGTCTGATCCTGGGGGTCCTGCTGCTGGGGACCCCCGCAATCTCCCTGCTGCGCCTCACATTCATTTAGAGCATCACGGTCATGCCCGCTCGCGACATCACTGCCACGCTCCCTCAATGCAAGTCTATGGGAGGGGGCGTGGCGGCCGTCACGCCCCCTCCAATAGACTTACATTGAGGGGGCATGGCTGTGACATCACGAGCAGGCAGGACCGTGACGTCTTGAGCCTTGCCACGCATCGCCAGTTATCCGGCACCCCCGCGATCAGGCATTTTATCTTTGGGAATAGGGGATAAGATGTCTAGGGGTGTAGTACCCCTTTAAGAATTCTATACGATAGGCTCCTAAGCACTTCCCTTGACTCCTCTCGTCCTCAGCACATAAATCGCATATTATTTCAATTTCTCTTTGTTATCCTTTTAAGAACGAATGTTCTAAGTGAAACAACATGTTTTGTTTTTTTTCTTTTTGCTTTGTCCAAACTCCCACATAAAGATATAATATAATTATAGCTTCGTTCTGTCGATATCTCGTGTCCTCATCTGCCACCGAACGATGGAGGGGCCGGTCAGTTTATGAAAGCAGATTTAATGTTCCCTGATAATTACAAGAGAAATGAAAATTACTTTTAAAGGAATCACTCGATACGATTTTATCTGTAGGAAACTAACTATACCCAGCGGAGGCGCTGAAGGATTCGCCACCGAAAGAACCTTCCTCCGTTACCAGAGAACATCTGGGTCCAGCATCTGCCGTCTTCCTGGTGTGATATTAGAAAAAAGGTCTTTGTATGTATCTCCAGAAGCTCGGCTATACTCTGGGGTACCATCTTAAGTGTGACCATGTAAACGGATTATCAGGGTCTATTGTCTCAGCCAGATGGTTCATTCATTAAATCACATTTATTCATTTATAGCAAAATCCTAATATTTGGAGACCGGAGTGCAGCAGTTCAATGACTTCTGATCAATATTCAGATGTAGTAGTGTGCCGTTTGTCTATATTAGTCAGAATTCCATCTTAAGTGAAATAATTCCACCTTAAAGTGTACCTGTCGTCAACAAAAACTTTTTATAAAATATTGATAATACCATTATATGTATATTTGTAATATACATTGGTTAAAAAATGTGTATATTTTTGGGTGAAACAATGCTGTTCCTGCAGCTATTGCCTGTGTGTCTCTATGAGGAGTCCAAATACAGGAAATGAGGGTAGGACAGGCAGGGATCTGTGCAGACTCATTGCTTGTCAATCATCCTGATGTATGAGCCTGTAGCTTGTTATAGAGCCTCAGTGCACACTGTCCTGCTTGTCCTCGGTGTACAGAGCCCTGCTTGTCCACCCTCACTTCCTGTATTTGGTCTCCTCACAGAGACAAACACGCAATAGCTGCAGGGACAAAAATATACAAATTTTTTAACCAAGGTATATTACAAATATACATATAATGGTATTATCTACATTATATAAAAAGTTTTTGTTGATGACAGGTACACTTTAAGTGAAATAATTCCACCTTAAGTAAAAAAAAATAAAAAAAATAGATGCTGGTAATTGTGTGAAAGGCATTTTAGAATGTACAGTGACCCCCCGACCTACGATGGCCCCGACATAGGATCATTTCGGCATATGATCACTCTCAGAGGCCATCGCACGTTGAAGGCAGCATCAACATACGATGCTTTTGTATGTCGGGGCCATCTCATAAACGGCTATCCGGCAGCGCAGACTGCTTCAGCTGCCACCGGATAGCCGTTTACGGTGCTCCGTGTGCTGCGCTGACGATCACTTACCTGTCCTCGGGGCTCCGGCGCGTCCTTTTCGGGATCTCCTGCATCGTCGGCGCTCTCCATCGTCGTCATCACGTCGCTGCGCATGCCGTCCTGTCATCCAATAGGAGCGGCGTGCGCAGCTACGAGATGGCGGCGACGGAGAGTGAGGATGGCGGGGAAGCAGAGGCCTTGCCGGAGCGCTGGAGACACCCCGGGGATGCGGAGACAGTGATGGACGGCGACATCCAGGGCAGCGGTGATGAGCGGTCACGGTCCAGAGCGGCAGGGACACGTGAGTATACCAGTGGTCTTCAACCTGCGGACCTCCAGATGTTGCAAAACTACAAGTTCCAGCATGCCCGGACAGCCGTTGGCTGTCCCGGCATGCTGGGCGTTGTAGTTTTGCAACATCTGGAGGTCCGCAGGTTGTAGACCACTGTCCTATACTTTACATTGCACGGATCGCTCAACATACGATGGTTTCAACAAACGATGTTCCATTTGGAACGGATTACCATCCTATGTTGAGGGACCACTGTATGTAGTCCATTAGTAATGAGCAGCAGGGGCCATATTTGAATTTGTGATATTTCACGAATATATTGATGATTATTCTTCCTATGTTCGCGAAATTTGCATATTCGCTATGTTCATTCACTTTTTTTCCCCATGCAAGAATTTGCATGGAAAATTTGCATAAAAATTTGCATGTGAAAAAAATATATAAAAAATAAAAAACATACCCATGTGATAGACCCCTATTCTCATGGAAAATTAGCATGAAAATTTACATGTGAAAAAATAAAAAAAAATAAAAAAAATATTGGTCATTACGAATATATAGCACTAAATTCTAAATATTCGCAAAATTGAGAAGTGCCGATATTCACGAAAAAATTTTGCATTAAGAATATTCGTGCTCAACACTTTAGTCCATAGAAACATAAATTGTTTATTTTCTTAGGACTACATTGCCTGTACAAGAAGACAGTTTTCTTAGCTGAAAGTATAATTCCACCTTAAGTTAAATATTTCCACCTTAAATAAAAAATAAAACATTAAATAGAAGCTGGTAATTTTGTGAATGGCATTTTATAATTATTTTTATATTTTTTAAGCATTTTTTTTTTTATAAACATATGTTATAATGTCAAGTTCATCAAATGTAGCAGATAAAAAAATAAATAAAAGTTTATCTGCTTCGGGCTACATTGCCTGCACAATATGACAATTTTCTTAGTGAAAAGTATAATTCCATCCTATATTTCCACATTAAAAAAATAAATAAATAAAACTATAAGCTGATAAGTTTATAGTGTATTTTAACATATGTTATAGTGTAAAATTTGTCAAATGTAGCAGAGCTGAAGTACTTAAAAGCTGCCTGGGGCTACATTGATTGTACAATATGATAACTTTTTTAGTTGAAAGAATAAATCCACCTTAAGGGAAATAATAAAACCGTATATTTCAAAATTAGAAGCTGGTAATTGTGAAAAAGACAATTTGTAATGTGTAAAGTTTATATCAACATATGTAGTAGTGTAAACTTAGTAAAATGTAGCAAAGCTTAATAATAATAATAATAATAATAATAATAATAATTATTATTATTATTATTATTATTATTATTATTATTATTTTTAAAGCTGCCTGGGGATATATTGGCTGTACAGTAGGACAACTGTAAAGTAGGATCTTAGTTGAAATACAACTTTAAAATAAAACATAAAAATGATTACATTTTATCTGAGATACTGTCACGATGCCGGCTGGCAGGTAGTGGATCCTCTGTGCCAGAGAGGGATGGCGAGGACCGCGCTAGTGGACCGGTTCTAAGCCACTATAGGTTTTCACCAGAGCCCGCCGCAAAGCGGGATGGTCTTGCTGCGGCGGTAGTGACCAGGTCGTATCCACTAGCAACGGCTCACCTCTCTGGCTGCTGAAGATAGGCGAGGTACAAGGGAGTAGGCAGAAGCAAAGTCGGACGTAGCAGAAGGTCGGGGGCAGGCGGCAAGATTCGTAGTCAGGGGAGATAGCAGGAGTTCTGGTACACTGGCTATAAACACACAAAACGCTTTCACTAGGCACAAGGGCAACAAGATCCGGCAAGGGAGTGCAAGGGAGGAGACTAGATATAGCCAGGGAACAGGTGGGAGCCAATTAAGCTAATTGGGCCAGGCACCAATCATTGGTGCACTGGCCCTTTAAATCTCAGGGAGCTGGCGCGCGCGCGCCCTAGAGAGCGGAGCCGCGCGCGCCAGCACATGACAGCAGGAGACGGGAACGGGTAAGTGACCTGGGATGCGATTCGCGAGCGGGCGCGTCCCGCTGTGCGAATCGCATCCCCAACGGCCATGACAGGGCAGCGCTCCCGGTCAGCGGGACCGACCGGGGCGCTGCGGAGAGAGAGACGCCGTACGCGCTCCGGGGAGGAGCGGGGACCCGGAGCGCTAGGCGTAACAGTACCCCCCCCCTTAGGTCTCCCCTTCTCTTTGTCTGGTAACTGCCTCCCCTGGGATGAGGACACCGGGAAAGGATGGAGGGATTCCTCAACAGCAGGCGGGACAGCAGGAATAGGGATGGGGAGGGAGGGCAGAGGGCAAGACTTGGCACGGGGCAGTGTGACACCAGGACGAGGGCCAAGAGGGGACACAGAGGTTTGCCTGATGGGACTGGGAGGGGGGGAGAGGTATTTCTTGTGGCAGGCAGAGTCCTTAATGACCTTAGGGGGACCGGATACAGGAGGAACCACAGGGTCACGGCAGGGAGTACTGGGGACTGGTTGAAGGCAGTCCTTGGAACAAGAGGGACCCCAACTCTTGATCTCCCCAGTGGACCAATCAAGGGTTGGGGAATGGTGTTGAAGCCAGGGTAGTCCAAGGAGAACTTCAGAAGTGCAATTAGGAAGGACAAAAAATACAATTTCCTCGTGATGAGGTCCGATGCACATTAGGAGGGGCTCCGTGCGATAACGCACGGTGCAGTCCAATCTGGCTCCGTTGACCGCGGAAATGTGGAGTGGCTTGACAAGACGGATCACCGGAATGCGGAATTTATTCACTAAGGACTCCCGAATAAAATTCCCAGAAGCTCCAGAGTCCAGGCAGGCCACGGCTGAGAGGGGAGAGCTGGCTGACGTAGAAATCCGAACAGGCACCGTGAGACGTGGAGAAGTCGACTTAGCATCAAGAGACGCCACACCCACGAGAGCTGGGTGCGAGCGTGCGTTTCCCAGACGTGGAGGACGGATTGGGCACTCCACCAAAAAATGTTCAGTACTGGCACAGTACAGACAAAGATTCTCTTCCTTACGGCGATTCCTCTCTTCCAGGGTCAGGCGAGACCGATCCACTTGCATGGCCTCCTCGGCGGGAGGCCTAGGCGCAGATTGCAGTGGAGACTGTGGGAGAGGTGTCCAGAGATCTAAGTCTTTTTCCTGGCGGAGCTCTTGATGCCTCTCAGAAAAACGCATGTCAATGCGAGTGGCTAGATGAATGAGTTCATGCAGGTTAGCAGGAGTCTCTCGTGCGGCCAGAACATCTTTAATGTTGCTGGATAGGCCTTTTTTAAAGGTCGCGCAGAGAGCCTCATTATTCCAGGAAAGTTCAGAAGCAAGGGTACGGAATTGTACGGCATACTCGCCAACGGAAGAATTACCCTGGACGAGGTTCAGCAGGGCAGTCTCAGCAGAAGAGGCTCGGGCAGGTTCCTCAAAGACACTTCGAATTTCCGAGAAGAAGGAGTGTACAGAGGCGGTGACGGGGTCATTGCGGTCCCAGAGCGGTGTGGCCCATGACAGGGCTTTTCCAGACAGAAGGCTGACTACGAAAGCCACCTTAGACCTTTCAGTGGGAAACTGGTCCGACATCATCTCCAAGTGCAATGAACATTGCGAAAGAAAGCCACGGCAAAACTTAGAGTCCCCATTAAATTTGTCCGGCAAGGACAGGCGGAGGCTAGGAGTGGCCACTCGCTGCGGAGGAGGTGCAGGAGCTGGCGGAGGAGATGATTGCTGAAGAAGTTGCGAATGTTGGTGCACAATGGTGGACACTTCCGACAGCTGGTGGGTTAGATGGGCGATCTGTCGGGCTTGCTGGGCGACCACCGTGGTGATATCAGAGGCAACTGGCAGGGGAACCTCAGCGGGATCCATGGCCGGATCTACTGTCACGATGCCGGCTGGCAGGTAGTGGATCCTCTGTGCCAGAGAGGGATGGCGAGGACCGCGCTAGTGGACCGGTTCTAAGCCACTACAGGTTTTCACCAGAGCCCGCCGCAAAGCGGGATGGTCTTGCTGCGGCGGTAGTGACCAGGTCGTATCCACTAGCAACGGCTCACCTCTCTGGCTGCTGAAGATAGGCGAGGTACAAGGGAGTAGGCAGAAGCAAAGTCGGACGTAGCAGAAGGTCGGGGGCAGGCGGCAAGATTCGTAGTCAGGGGAGATAGCAGGAGTTCTGGTACACTGGCTATAAACACACAAAACGCTTTCACTAGGCACAAGGGCAACAAGATCCGGCAAGGGAGTGCAAGGGAGGAGACTAGTTATAGCCAGGGAACAGGTGGGAGCCAATTAAGCTAATTGGGCCAGGCACCAATCATTGGTGCACTGGCCCTTTAAATCTCAGGGAGCTGGCGCGCGCGCGCCCTAGAGAGCGGAGCCGCGCGCGCCAGCACATGACAGCAGGAGACGGGAACGGGTAAGTTACCTGGGATGCGATTCGCGAGCGGGCGCGTCCCGCTGTGCGAATCGCATCCCCAACGGCCATGACAGGGCAGCGCTCCCGGTCAGCGGGACCGACCGGGGCGCTGCGGAGAGAGAGACGCCGTACGCGCTCCGGGGAGGAGCGGGGACCCGGAGCGCTAGGCGTAACAGATACCATCTTGAAGTGAAGGGAAAAAATTATTTGATCCCCTGCTGATTCTGTACGTTTGGCCACCGATAAAGAAATGATCCGTTTATAATTTTAATAGTCAGCTTATTTAAACAGTGAAAGACAGAATAAAAACAAAAATAAATAAATAAATACACATTTCTGATAAATTATTAATTATTTAGCATTTTGCTTGGTGAAATCAGCAAGATTTCTGGCTCCCAGGTGTCTTAAATGCAGGTGACGAGCTGAGATTAAGAGCACTCTCTTAAAGGGAACACTTAATCTCAGCTTTTTACCTGTATAAAGACACCTGCCTACAGAATTAATCAATAAGATTCCAAACTCTCCTTCATGGCCGAGACCAAAGAGCTGTCCCAGGATGTCAGGGACAAGATTATAAACCTACACAAGGCTGGAATGGGCTACAACACCATCACCAAGCAGAAGTTGGTGCGAAGTTTGCTGTTGAACACCTACATCATTCATTGTCAAACCTCAGACGGGCCTGTATATGAGATTTCTTGAACAGGGGGACCTTGCAGGTGCTGCAGGATTTCCGTCCTTCACTGTGTAGTGTGTAACCAATCGTTTTCTTTGTGACTATGGTCCCAGCTGCCTTGAGATCATTGACAAGATCCTCCCGTGTAGTTCTGGGATGATTCCTCATCGCTCTCATGACCATGGAGACTCCACGAGGTGAGATCTTACATGGAGCCCCCGACCCAGGGAGATGGGAAGATATTTTTTGTTTCTTCCATTTGTGAATAATGGCAACAACTACTTCTCCCCAAGCACCTTGCCGATGGTCTTGTAGCCCATTCCCCCTTGTGTAGGTCTACAATTCTTGAAAAGATCTTTGATCTTGGCCGTGAAGAGTTTGGGAGCAAAGGTCAACTGTGGAAGCTATGTTCTTCGGAGGAACGGCATCTGGGCCTCCTTCGCCCTCTTCCAAATTTTCTATTAAACCGGATTTCATCCAGATCCTTGGAGTCTCGTTTGGGAAGGAAGGTGCAGCCCCAAAGCCATGGCATCATTGTGAAAGTCAACATTAGGGAAAGTCAGCATAAAATGGTGGAGAGTTTGGAATCTGATTGCTTCTATGGACAGCTGTCTTTTATACTGATAACAAGCCGAGATTAGGAGCACTCCCTTTTAAGAGAGTGCTTCTAATCTTAGCTCGTTACTTCTTTTAAAGACACCTGGAAGCCAGAAATCTTGCTAATTAACAGGGGACTAAATACTTATTTCACCAAATTAAACACAAATACATTCATAACCTATAAAAAAAATAGTTTTTTTTCTTCTGTATTTTTTGTTGTTATTGTGTCTCTTATTATTCAAATAAACCAACCATTAAAATTATAGACGATCAATTCTTTGTCAGTGTAGAAATGTACAAAATCCTCAGGGGATCAAATAATGTTTTCCTTCACTGTAAATGTTAGCAAAGGACTGTGGTCTATTTAAATACAGTAAAACCAGGGCTCATGTTCTGCAGGAAGGTGTGGGAACTGAGTTCCTGCACTTTTTCCACAGCAAGAACACCGTTCCCATTAGAAGGACCAGCCCTTGAGTGAAAATCTTGGGTGAGTTCCCACACTTTTCCCCCCAGAACTTTACCCCTGAGTAAAACCCCTTTGAGAAAACCACTCGAAATTCCATTACGAGGAGATCTTCTATCTTGGTGGTCTTCTCAAATAAAATGACTACTCTGAAATCTGGCCAGGCTGAGGGGGTTTGTCTTTTGAAAGAGGTTGCCTTTTGGAAAGGTTTCAATATCATCTAATAAAATCATTCCACCTTAATTCCAGCAATTAATTTAAAATTAGGAGCTGGTAACTTAAATAAAAGATATTTAGCAAATTTTAACATATTTAACAGTATATGTAATAGTGTTAATGTTGTCAAATGTAGCCGAGCTCTCAATTTAGTTTTTAGCTGCTTGTACAACATGATCGCTTTCTTAGTTAAGGGATAATTCTGCCTTAATATAAAAATTAGAAGTCGGTAATTAAGTGAAAATGTAAGAGATTTGGTAATGTAATACGGCACTGACTGTGTGAAAATGTAGGCAAAGAAGAGCACGAGTAAGCCAAAACAGAGAGGGGGGATAGGCACTAATGGGGCATTTCTTCAACAAATATGATCTATGATCCAAGGGGGCGCAGTGAGGGCCATTGGAAGACTCCATTAATTTGCCACTCATCCATTCCATGTAATCCTATTAGGTATCTTGCACTTATTTTATCTTCTTCTATCAGACGCTAGATTGCTTCTTCCCAAACAATGGTTTTCCACCCATCCGATTAAGAACAATGGGTAGCCAATGTAGACCAAATACATCGCTTTGAGAGTCACCCCAATAAGAATCTTACATTAAATCCTTGTTTCTCTGGGTATATTCCCACGGCAGAATTTCCGCATGCAGAATTCCGCATGGATTCCGCATCACATTAAAGCCCAATAGACTTCAGAATTTCAACATGCGGACACCGCCAGAAACCACCCAAATGAATGCAAACACGGAATTGGTGCGTGTGTGCAGGAATTCTGCCGTGTGAATATACCCTTCGGCTATGTTCACACGACGGAATGTCAGCACGGAGAATCTCCATGCGGACATTCCGGACACTGTAGGGCGTATGACGGCGCTAGTACCATACAGGAATGTGTTGTCTCGTAGACGGCTATGCGGGAATGTGATCATTCTTTGTGCGGACACGGAAAATGGGATTTCCGTGCCGGAAACATCTGACATGGAAATTCCGACCTGTGGACAGTGTAGCAGAATAGTCTTAAATTCAACAGGACTCTGCTGCAGACGAATTTCAGTGCCAGATTCCAAAGTGTAATTTTTTTTTTTTTTGCAGGACTAATTGATAAGATGTCTGATGACTTGGTCCTACCACTGGGAACCCTCACAATCTCCTACACGCCACCCCAGCATTCTGAACTGTTTGTTTGGAATCCTGGGTTTGGGACTGTGGTCGTGATGTCATGCCACGCCCCCTCCCATAGACATGAATGAAGGGGTGTCGTGTGACATCACGAGGGGGCGTGGCATGATGTCCCAACCATGGGCCTCAACCCAGTGTTCTGAACAAACAATTCAGAATGGCGGGGGCGGCGTGCAGGAGATTGCGGGGGTTCCCAGCGGTGGGACCCCTGCGATCAGACATCTTATATCCTAGGGGCAGAGTACCCCAGTAATGGCTGTGCGTTGAGTTATTTTCAGGGGACACAACATTAAACACTGTTATACAGGCTGTACACTCATTAATTGACATTGTACCGTAGGGTCATTTCTTCAGTGTTGTGACACTCACTTATGGGAAATACTGTTTCTGTGTGAATAGATAGATAGATAGATAGATAGTGTTATGGATACCAAAAGATCCTAAAAAATTACTGTGGAGGGGAAACTTAATCATTTGCTTAATAAAGACCCCTAAGCCAATTCTGTGAGGATGCCTGGGGGATTTGCAGAGGCAGTAATAATTTAGGATATGAAGATATTCCAGTGCAACACTCAAAAAAGAGATAAATATTTAAATTCAATATAAAAATACATTTTAAAGTTTTACCATTACCGACAAAAATTGCTATATATATTTTTTTTTTATTAAAGGTCATGAAACATAAAATGAAAGCATACATATTTACCCCATAACTACTGCAACAACCAGAACTATAAACCTAATATTTTATTTATGTATTATTTTTTAAATGCATGCTGAATAAGTATGTGTGTATGTGTATATATATATATATATATATATATATATATATATATATATATATATATATATTTATATATATTTTTCTAACATAGCACTAAAATAGCACCTCAAAATAAAAATAAATAATAGGCGTTAAAAAGGGTACTCCCCTAAACATCTTATACCCTATCCAAAAGGATAGGGAATAAGATGTCTGATCCTGGGACCCTCTGAGATGTCTGAGCCAGCACCATGGCATTTTGTGTACTAGCCGTCATGCCCCTTTCCATAGACGTGAATGGAGGTGGCGTGGCGTAAAGTCACAAACACAGAAGCCCGGCGATCACAGGTGGTCCCAGCGGCCGGACCCCCCGCAATCACACATCTTATCCTTTATCCTTTGGATAGGGGATAAGATGTCTAGGAGTGGAGTACCCCTTTAAATAGGCCATGTGGTTTCAACAAAGAAACAAGTGAATAGAAGACATTTTGTAATACAGGGTGCGCCATTTATATGGATACGCCTTAATAAAATGGGAATGGTTGGTGATATTAACTTCCTGTTTGTGGCACATTAGTATATGTGAGGGGGGAAACTTTTCAAGATGGGTGGTGACCATGGTGGCCATTTTGAAGTCGGCCATTTTGAATTCAACTTTATTTTTTTTCAATAGGAAGAGGGTCATGTGACACATCAAACTTATTGGGAATTTCCCAAGAAAAACAATGACATGCTTGGTTTTAACGTAACTTTATTCTTTTATGAGTTATTTACAAGTTTCTGACCACTTATAAAATGTGTTCAAAGTGCTGCCCATTGTGTTGGATTGTCAATGCAACCCTCTTCTCTATATACTGCTATATACTACTATATACACCGCAGGAGAAATGCTAGCACAGGCTTCCAGTATCCGCATACACTGCTATATACTACTATATACACCGCAGGAGAAATGCTAGCACAGGCTTCCAGTATCCGTATACACTGCTATATACTACTATATACACCGCAGGAGAAATGCTAGCACAGGCTTCCAGTATCCGTATACACTGCTATATACTACTATATACACCACAGGAGAAATGCTAGCACAGGCTTCCAGTATCCGTATACACTGCTATATACTACTATATACACCGCAGGAGAAATGCTAGCACAGGCTTCCAGTATCCGTATACACTGCTATATACTACTATATACACCGCAAGAGAAATGCTAGCACAGGCTTCCAGTATCCGTATACACTGCTATATACTACTATATCCACCGCAGGAGAAATTCTAGCACAGACTTCCAGTATCTGTAGTTTCAGGTGCTGCAGAATGGGCAAAACAAAAATTTGAACAGGACCCTCAGTTTGCGCAGAAGATTTTGTTCAGTGATGAGGAAACTTTTATGTGAATGGTGAAGTTAACAAACAAAACCACCGCTATTGGTCTGACACTAACCCACATTGGATAGATCCCTCCAAGACTGTTGGAACACAAAAATTGATGGTATGGTGTGGTATATGGGGTACAAAGATAGTGGGGCCATTCTTCATCAATGGAAACCTCAAGGCCACTGGATATGTGACATTGCTCCATGATGATGTGTTTCCCTCTTTATGCACTGAAGCTGCACGTTCCCTGAGTTTTTCCAGCAAGATGGTGACCACCACATTATGGTGTCAGGTCCGAGCATTCCTAGATGAACAGTTTCCTGGAAAGTGGATTGGTCATCGTGGGCCAGTTGAATTGCCCCCAAGGTCTCCCGATCTGACCCCCTTAGACTTTTATCTTTGGGGTCATCTGAAGGCATTTTGTCTATGCTGTGAATATACGAGATGTGCAGCACCTGAAACTACGGATACTGGAAGCCTGTGCTAGCATTTCTCCTGAGGTGTATATAGTAGTATATAGCAGTGTATACGGATACTGGAAGCCTGTGCTAGCATTTCTCCTGCGGTGTATATAGTAGTATATAGAGAAGAGGGTTGCATTGACAATCCATTACAATGGGCAACACATTGAACACATTTTATAAGTGGCCAGAAACTTGTAAATAACTCATGAAAGAATAAAGTTACGTTAAAACCAAGCACATCATTGTTTTTCTTGTGAAATTCCCAATAAGTTTGATGTGTCATATGACCCTCTTCCTACTTTTTGTATACCCTTTGTTGGCAATGACAGCGGTCAAAAGTTTTCTGTAAGTCTTCACAAGGTTTTCACACACTGTTGCTGGTAATTTGGCTCAATCCTCCATGCTGATCTCCTCTAGAGCAGTGATGTTTTGGGGCTATCGCTGGGCAACACAGACTTTCAACTCCCTCCAAAAGTTTTCTATGGGGTTGAGATCTGGAGACTAGCTTGGCCACTCCTGGACCTTGAAATGCTTCTTATGAAGCCACTCATTCATTGCCCGTGCAGTGTGTTTGGGATCATTGTCATGCTGAAAGACCCAGCTATGTTTCATCTTCAATGCCCTTGCTGATGGAAGGAGGTTTTCACTCAAAATCTCACGATACATGGCCCCTTTCATTCTTTCCTTTACACGGATCAGTCGTCCTGGCCCCTTGGAAGAAAAACAGCCCCAAAGCATGATGTTTCCACCCCCATGCTTCACAGTAGGTATGGTGTTCTTTGGCTGCAACTCAGCATTCTTTCTCCTCCAAACATGACGAGTTGAGTTTTTCCCAAAAAAGTTCTACTTTGGTTTCCTCTGACCATATGACGTTCTCCCAATCCTCTTCTGGATCATCCAAATGCTCTCTAGCAAACTTCAGACTGGCCCAGACATGTACTGGCTTAAGCAGGGGGACACGTCTGGCACTGCATGATTTGAGTCCCTGGCAGCGTAGTGTGTTACTGACGGTAGCCTTTGTTACTTTGGTCCCAGCTCTCTGCAGGTCATTCACTAGGTCCCCCTGTGTGGTTCTGGGATATTTGCTCACTGTTTTTGTGATCATTTTGACACCACAGGGTGAGATCTTGCGTGGAGCCTCAGATCGAGGGAGATTATCAGTAGTCTTGTATGTCTTCCATTTTCTAATAATTGCTCCCACAGTTGATTTCTTCACACCAAGCTGCTTGCCTATTGCAGATTCAGTTTTCCCAGCCTGGCGCAGGTCTACAATTTTGTTTCTGGTGTCCTTCGACAGCTCTTTGGTCTTGGCCATAGTGGAGTTTGGAGTGTGACTATTTGAGGTTGTGGACAGGTGTCTTTTATACTGATAACAAGTTCAAACAGGAGCCATTAATACAGGTAACGAGTGGAGGACAGAGGAGACTCTTAAAGAAGAAGTTACAGGTCTGTGAGAGCCAGAAATCTTGCTTGTTTGTAGGTGATCAAATACTTATTTTCCACCATAATTTGCAAATGAATTCTTTAAAATTGAGACAATGTGATTTTATGGATATTTTTTCTCATTATGTCATTATGTTTTTTTTTTTTTTTTCTATTACAGGCCTCTCTCATTTTTTTAAGTGGGAGAACTTGCACAATTGGTGGCTGACAACACTTTTCTGTCCCACTGTATATTACATTGTTATTTGAACACTGTATAACACTATTGTTTAGGGATACATAGTTGTGAAGCTTGGTTACTGTATGGCAATACAATTTAGAGTGATATTTCAGTGTTATTCCAGAATTGTATTGCAGTACTGTATTATTATAGTGATATATAGTTAGTTGTGCAGTTTGGTTACTGTATAGAAACACAATTAAGAGGTATATTGCAGTGTTATTTAAGCACTGTATGGCAGCATTTTTTTTATAAATAGATGGTTATATTGTTTTATTATGCAATATATCTTAGTGTAACACATATAATGCAGTGTTTTTTTTTTTTTTTTTTTTTGTATGGTGTTACTATTTATTACTATATATTACAATAATATTTGGGAGACTGTGTCAGGAAATGTAGTAAAACTTGCCAGGACGTATCAGGACGTATTTTAAACCAATAGGCTGTATTTTTTTTTTCTGCCTCTTAAAGGGGTACTCCGCCCCTAGACATCTTATCCCCTATCCAAAGGATAAGATGTCAGATCGCGGGGGTCCCGCCGCTGGGGACCCCCGGGATCTCGGCTGCAGCACCCACCTGTTGTGGCTTTCGGAAACGCTGGAGGCTTCGGCTCCCGACCACGGTGATGTGAGATTGTGACGTCACGACTCCGCCCCCGTGTGACATCACGCCCCTCCCCTCAATGCAAGTCTATGGGAGGGGGCGTGACAGCCGTCAGGCCCCCTCCCATAGACTTGCATTGAGTGGGCGGGGCATGACGTCACACAGGGGCGGAGTCGTGACGTCACGGTCTCCCGTCACCGTAGTCCGTAGGATGAGAGCCTTCAGCACTGCCGGAAGCCGCAACAGGTGGGTGCTGCAGCCGAGATCCCGAGGGTCCCCAGCGGCTTGACCCCCGCGATCTGACATCTTATCCCCTATCCTTTTGATATGGGATAAGATGTCTAGTTGCGGAGTACCCCTTTAAATGTAGATTTTTCTCTTAATGCATCAGAGTTTCTATTTTCCTGAATATGTTTTTTTATGTTTTTTTTTTTTCATACTACAATTAAACTTAATATTATCTAATCCAACTCAATACTGTCTTTACCAGAACTAGATATAAGTCGAGTGAAATATTGATTTCTGTTTTATCTGAACACGGCACTAGAGAATTGCAGACGTCTCCAAACACGTAAAAATGATGTAAAATCATACATTTAAGCAGTAATCGCAAGTCTCATTGAGGCCCCTGCGGGAATATTGTGCAGAAAGAGAAAATCCAATAACATTCTTCCCTCAATAGACTGAACACATGCTCTCTGTTGCCCAGACTGACTTTTGTCAAGGACCATACACTTCAGTTGCATTGTTCTGTTGCCATGGCGACGGGAAAAAAAAAAAAAGTATTCCCGACAGAGACGAGCGCTCTTTCAGTCTTTTGTGTCTGAGTGCATTGGTCATGTTTAGACGCTGACTTTCGTGTAGTATTGTCTCTGACCAGAAAGTTGGGAGTTTTTGGAAGCTGGAAGCTACCAAGTCGGCTGCAACATTAAAAGGAATCATTTACAGTATTAGCTTGTTGTTTACAATATAACATCAAACAGGAGCAGGGACGGCAACGCAGAAGACGCTGCCGGCTGTTTTTGTCATACAGATATATTCAGCTGTGTTTTATTTATTTTTTTTTATTTAATTTTTTTTTTTTTTTTTTTTTTTTATGGTATGAGAGCAGATAAAAACAGAACGTTGTGAAGAAATGGTTAAAATGCAATGATGGAGGAAACATGAAGAACTTTAATAATTTAACCCCTTTGCTGACACATAAAGAGGTTATAAAGAATTGAACATGAACATGGTTGCCTTTTTCCAAAAAAACAGCGGCACACCTGTCCATGAGTTGTGTCTGGTATTGCAGCTTGGCTCATTTAAAATTAACGGACATAGCTGCCTTACAGGTCATCAATATATCAATGGCAGGAATCCCGGTGGAAAGAGTTCCCCTTAATCTACCCATACCCCTACACTCCATCCACCCCTACCCTTTCTCTTCATCCAAATTTGAAGGGGCAAAGGTTTAATAGTAATATCAGAAAGTATTACTTTACTGAGAGAGTAGTGGTTACTGAGAGAGTAGTGGATGCATGGAATAGCCTTCCTGCAGAAGTGGTCGCTGAAAATACAGTGAAGGAGTTTAAGCATGCATGGGATAAGCATAAGGCTATCCTTCATATAAGATAGGGCCCAGGGACTATTTATAGGATTTAGATTATTGGGCAGACTAGATGGGCCACATAGTTCTTATCTTCCGACACATTCTATGTTTCTATCCACCCGTACCCCTCCCCTTCATTCACCCATACCACTCTTCTTCATCCACCCTTACCCCTCCCCTGAATTCACCCATACCCCTTCCCTTTATCCACTCATACCTTTTCTCCTGATCCACCCATAGCCTTCCTCTGCAACCACCCATACCTCTTCATCCACCTATACCTATCCCTTGCATCCACCCATGGCCTTCCCTTTTTTCTACCAAGATCCTTCACCTTCACTCACACATAACTTTTTTCTTAATCCACTCATACCTTTTCTATTGATCCACCAATACCCTTCATCTGCATTCATCCCTATCCCTTCATCCACCCCATACCGATTCACTTTATCCACCAGGACTCTTCACATTCATCCACTGATGCCTCTTCACTTTATCCACCCATAGCCCTTCATCCACTCATACCCTTCCCTTCATCCACCTATTAACCTTCCCTTTCCTCCACCCATACCACTTCTTCCCTTCATCCACCTATACCCCTTCCTATCATCCACCCATACCTCTTCCCTTATCCATCCATACCTTTTCCCTTTATCCACCCACAGCTCTCCCCTAGATTCACCCATATTGCTTCCCTTCATCCAAATACACCCTCCCTTCATCCACCCATACCCCTTCCCTCCATCCACTCATACCCATCCCCTTCATCACCCCCATACCCTCCCCTTTATCCACTCATACCCCTCTCCTCTATCCACTCATACCCTCCCCTCCATCACTCCATACCCCTCCCCTCCATCACCCCATACCCCTCCATCACCCCATACCCCTCGATCTGCCCATACCCCTCCCCTCCATCCACCCATACCGCTCCATCACTCCATACCTCTCCCCTCCATCCACTCATACCCTTTCCCTTCATCTATCTTCTTCTCTCCTTGATTGAACTTTTCAACCATATTAACTGTGTAACAATGGGGGGGGGGGGGGCATTTATCATTGTAGGTGTAAGTGAAGCATTTATCATTGTAGGTGTAAGTGAAGCATTTATCATTGTAGGTGTAAGTGAAGCATTTATCATTGTACGTGTAAGTGAAGCATTTATCATTGTAGGTGTAAGTGAAGCATTTATCATTGTAGGTGTAAGTGAAGCATTTATCATTGTAGGTGTAAGTGAAGCATTTATCATTGTAGGTGTAAGTGAAGCATTTATCATTGTAGGTGTAAGTGAAGCATTTATCATTGTAGGTGTAAGTGAAGCATTTTTCTACACCTTTTTTTGTGTGCTGGTAATGTGTAGGAGCACCAAATTTATTAAATGATCACAGGGCATGTGATAAATTTTGTTCAGGTCACATTTTCTGAAATTTCACTCTTCACATACACCAAAAAGCTAAGCTAAGTCTGGGCCGGTGTAGTTTTGCGACTTTGTTGTGGTTTTTGCATCTTTTTTGTGACTTTTTTAAGAAGTAGCAGTTAATAAAATAATTACCATTGCACGAGACTAACCTTAACAGCTGGTCTGTAACCACTATACCAAAAAGTTGCAAAAATAAAATAGCCTGAGGTGCAGCGCTACGCCAAATGTGCGGCAAATATACACACAAAAACAGCTCAAAAGACAATGATAAATGCCCCCATATGTAACATAGATGTGTCTTTCCTTTCTATCTTTCTAACTTGGCATTACAAATCCTGAGATAAGCAACTTTTTTTGCCCTACTATTTGGGGATTTGAATTTTTTTTTCCCTCTGGAGTACCCCTTTAAGTAAAATCCCACATGTCACATTAATGACTGCCCTGTGTGTCTCTGGCTGAAATTTACAACAGCTAAGACTTGGCTTAGATTCAAGCTAAAACATTTCCCTGTTTGCAGACACAAGTTTTAGTAAATCTGGAGGCCATGCGCCCTTTCCGCCAAGCTCTGCCCACTTGCTGAGTACTGGGTCATAAAAAAGTTTTAGTGCCCTAAAGCAGTGGTACTTTGTTGATATTTCCCCCAGTGATTTTAGAGCTAAATTTAAACAGGACACATTTGTATGTTACAAGAGAACTGCACCTTGAAATTTAAAGGGATACTCTACCGGAAAACATCTTATCCCCTATCAAAGGATAGGGGATAACATGTCTAATCACGGGGGTCGCGCCGCTGGTAACCCCCGCAATCACCTTTGTGAAACCCAGTCATCCGGTGCATGGAGCGAACTCTGCTCTGTGCTGGATGACTGGCGACTACAGCCCCCATGCCCCCTCCATTAATGTCTATGGGAGGAGGCTTGAAGGCTACATATTAGCTATCATGCCCACTCTCATAGACCTCAATGGAGGGGGCATGGTATGGCGTCACAAACACGAAAACTCCAAGCTTCCGTGTTCTGGAAGCCGCCACTGCGGGCCTGGTGGCGGAACCCCCATGATCAGACATCTTATCCCCTATCCTTTGGCGGAGTACCCCTTTAAAGACCATACACCGAGATGAGACTGTTTTAACAGTGTAACGTACACAACACTCTTTTTTATAGCTAGCGGTATTGACAGTGCCTACAGCTGTTGTAAAACTACAACTCCCAGCATGCTCGGACAGCCAAAGGCCCTTCTAGCAAAAGCTTTCAGGGGTGGCAATTAACATCACAACCATTGGGTGGTCACTTATAGTCACATATAGCATAAACAACCCCTGACAGAGTAAAATCATGTTTTCTTGATCACATCATAAGAATTCAGTTCGTTATTGTAACATGCTAGCAAAAGCCTCAACGGGCTGCAATTCGCATCGCGACCACTTGGGGGTCACTTATAGAGACGTATGGTATAAACAACTCCAGAACGAGTAGTGATGAGCGGCAGGGGCCATATTCGAATTTGTGATATTTCGCAAATATATGGCCGAATATTCGTCCTGTTCGCGAAATTCGCATATTGGCTATGTTCATCCTCTTTTTTTTTTTTTTTTTTTTTATACCAATGCGAAAATCCGCAATGAAATTCTCGCATAGTGCGCTTGCTCAATTCTATCTTTCACCTAAAAGAAGGGGAGGGATCAGTGTCCAGTCTGGCAGTGCCGATATTCACATAAATATTCGCATAAAAAAAAGAAACATGAATATTCGTCATTACGAATATATATTACTATATTCTAAATATTTGCGAAATCGTGAAGTGACGATACTCGCGGTAAAAATTGGCATTTCGAATATTCACGCTCAACACTAAGAACAAGTAAAAAGGACAAAAACATTGGGAATAATTTATAAAAAAAAATAAAAAATCTAGAAAGTGAGGATTGATCTTCGTGGGCAACATGGTCGTTCTAACGCCTTGATAAATAGGGCCCAGAATTTTTTGCCCCCCTGCTTGAATTTTTTAGTTATCCACATTTCATTGTATGTCCACTCATGGTGCCTGACTATTCTCTACGGCAGTGTTTCCCAACCAGGGTACCTCCAGCTGTCGCCGGACAGCCTTATCTTGTAGTTTTGCAACAGCTGGAGGCACCCTTGTTGGGAAACACTGCTCTACAGCTTACTCTATGAATGGGGAGCCCATGGAGATTTACACTAAGCACCATCCATCGGACCCACCTCTTCATAATCCGCTGGACAACCTTCCATGCTAATAACAGGACTGCAGATTGTACATCAAAGTGCACCTCTCTGTGAGAATGAAGATAATTCCTTTTTAATTTTAATTATCGCTCTAGATTACCTATTTTTATGTTAATTAAAAGGATATGTTCTCCTTAACGACGAATTAGGAGGGAAATTGATTTAAGTATTTCCTTTTTTTTTCCAATCCAATTTTGTACCAGACTCTTTATTCAAATATTTTAAATATTATTTCAGATTTATCCTATTTTTACTGTGGTATAATATGAATATTATTGTGCGCAAAATATCTAATGGGGCTGATCTATTTTTTTAGAATTTCTATTATATGCTTTTTGCTTTTCTGCTCTTGTTTTTCCTCTTTTCTCTTTTTTTCCTTTTTTATGTCAAGTATATGGAATCACATGCTAGTAATTGGCAATGAAACATAGGAATGGGTTAATGTTCCTGGATTCTGACTCGTACTAGGAATCCCTCCCAGGAAGTGACGGCAGACGCCAAACTTCCAAATGGGGGATGGGTATTCCTTTGAAACACATGAAGATGTACAGTAGAAAAGGACAGTCTGGCAGTCTTTTCTGTGCCATGACTAAGGACCTTAAAGGTCCGAAACGCGTCGGCGTTGTGATTTTAACTCACTGGGTGCTTTTTTCTTTATGTCTACCTTTTAAATGGATTAATTAAAATTTTGGACTTTTAATATTATTTTTCCTGGGAGCTGGACACCCCTTTTTCTGGTTTTGGGATTTTTTCTTGCATTATTATTTCAGATTGTTCATCTTCGTCGGTGTCTATTACACCTTGGACGTTGTGGCCTTGGAGACAATTATTCAGTTTCTTTGTGCAATTATTATATATTTTTTTTAAATGTTTAATTAATTAATCACGGCCGGGGTCCGGCTGCTGGGGACCCCTCAATCTCTGCCGCTGTACCCAGTCATCCGGTGCATGGAGTGAACTCTGTGCAGTGCCGAATGACTGGCGAACACAACCGCTATGCCCCTTCTATTCATGTCTATGGGAGGAGGCGTGACAGCTAGTACACAGACATCCGTGACCGTAATGCTGCAGCACCGGCCCGGAGATCGCGGGAGGGGGGATCCCCGTGGCCGGACCGCCCGCAATCAGACATGTTGTCCCATGTCTAGCAATGGAGAACACCTTTAAAGGGGTACTCCACTGGAAAACAGTATTTTTTTTTTTTTTTTATCATCTGGTGCCAGAAAGTTAAACAGATTTGTAAATTACTTTAAAAAAAATCTTAATCCTTCCATTATTTATCAGCTGATGTTATGATCCACAGGAAGTTCTTTTCTTTTTGAATATCCTTTCCAGTCTGACCACAGTGCTCTCTACTGACACCTCTGTCCATTTTAGGAACTGTCCAGAGTATGAGCAAATCCCCATAGAAATCCTCTCCTGCTCTGGACAGTTCCTAAAATAGACAGATAGGTCAGCAGAGGGCACTGTGGTCAGACAGAAAGGAAATTAAAAGAGAAAAGAACTTCCTGTGGATCATAACAGCAGCTGATAAGTACTGAAAGGATTAAAGGGGTATTCCAGGAAAAAACTTCTTTTTTTATATATCAACTGGCTCCAGAAAGTTAAACAGATTTGTAAATTACTTCTATTAAAAAATCTTAATCCTTTCAATAATTATCAGCTGCTGAAGTTGAGTTGTTGTTTTCTGTCTGGCTAACAGTGCTCTCTGCTGACATTTCTGCTTGTCTCGGGAACTACTCAGAGTAGAAGAGGTTTGCTATGGGGATTTGCTTCTAAACTGGGCGGTTCCAGAGACAGGTGTCATCAGAGAACACTTAGACAGAAAAGAACAACTCAACTTCAGCAGCTCATAAGTACTGAAAGGATCAAGATTTTTTTTTATATACAATTTACAAATCTGTTTAACTTTCTGGAGCCAGTTGATATACATAAAAACAAGTTTTTTCCTGGATAACCCCTTTAAGAATTTTTATTAGAAGTAATTTACAAATCTGTTTAACTTTCTTTCATCAGTTGATTAAAAAAAAAAATATATTTTTTCCAGTGGAGTACCCCTTTAAAGTTATGTAAGTGGTTGCAGTAGCTACAAAGGTAGTAAGATAAGAAAGACCACCGCGTGGACCCAATTTTATTGTACACTACTATGCCATTAAAGGGGTATTCCAGGCAAAACCTTTTTTTATATATATATATATATATATATATATCAGCTGGCTCCGGAAAGTTAAACAGATTTGTAAATTACTTCTATTAAAAAATCTTAATCCTTCCAATAGTTATTAGCTTCTGAAGTTTTCTGTCTAACTGCTCAATGATGATGTCACGTCCCGGGAGCTGTGCATGATGGGAGAATATCCCCATAGGAACTGCACAGCTCCCGGGACGTGAGTCATCAGAGAGCAGTTAGACAGAAAACAACAACTCAACTTCAGAAGCTAATAACTATTGGAAGGATTAAGATTTTTTAATAGAAGTAATTTACAAATCTGTTTAACTTTCCGGAGCCAGTTGATATATAAAAAAAAATTTGGCCTGGGATACCCCTTTAATATATTTTTTTTTATATACTTTCCTATTGAAAGTTTTTTGAACATCTCAATAAACCTTGATATGATTTTTCAGTTTTCTGCAAAAAATATGTTGGTCTTCAACAAGGAAGGTGGTGGGTGGTGGGGTAAATTAATTTAGCTATAGTCTCAAAGCCACCTATAAAGAGCAGCATTT
This sequence comes from Hyla sarda, assembly GCF_029499605.1. Taxonomy (NCBI): domain Eukaryota; kingdom Metazoa; phylum Chordata; class Amphibia; order Anura; family Hylidae; genus Hyla; species Hyla sarda. Next base: position 299,288,675 of record NC_079194.1, on the reverse strand, counting down.
TCCAGAGATGTATCAGGCAGAGAAAGATGAATGTCACAGCGTGCGGCTCATGTGTGGACAAGACACTTCATAACATAAAGGCACAGCCGCAATTAAGGCTGACTCACGCTGACGGGCTTTGATTAAAAAGGAATGCGCGGAGAGGTGAAATATCTATGCAGGGAAAAAGAGCTCCGAAAACTTTTCGGAATGTTACAAAACTTTCCAACATGCCAAAATATTATAAAATTAATTAAACGTTTTTTGTTTTTTTTTGTATTTTTTTTTGTATTTTTTTTTTCTTTCTCGCTTACGATAAAGATCAACGTATAAATGGTAAAATAATTGCTTTCGGATTTCTGAGCAATTCCATCAAGCTCTCCAATGTTCTCATTTTGTGTATTTTGGGGCAAGTGCTTGAACACATAAGAGAACTTTCATCCATTCAGTTTATCATAATCAGACTTTTAACCTTAAAGGGGTACTCCGGTGAAAAACTTTTTTTTTTTTTTTTTTTTTATCAACTGGTGCCAGAAAGTTAAACAGATTTGTAAATGACTTCTATTAAAAAAAAATCTTAATCCTTCCTGTACTTATTAGCTGCTGAATACTACAGTGGAAATTCTTTTCCGTTTGAAACAAAGAGCTCTCGGCTGACATCACGAGCACAGTGCTCTCTGCTGACATCTCTGTCCATTTTAGGAAGTGTCCAGAGTAAAAGGAAATCCCCATTGCAAACATAGGCTGCTCTGGACAGTTCCTAAAATGGACAGAGATGTCAGCAGAGAGCACTGTGCTCGTGATGTCAGCAGACAGTTCTGTGTTTCAAAAAGAAAAGAATTTCCGCTGTAGCATTCAGCAGCTAAAAAGTACAGGAAGGATTAAGATTTTTAATAGAAGTCATTTACAAATCTGTTTAAATTTCTGGCACCAGTTGATTTAAAAAAATTTAAAAATTAAAAATAAAATAAAAAGGTTTTTCACCGTAGTACCCCTTTAAATAGAAAAGGACAGGAAACCCTTCTAAAAAAAAACACACATTAAAGGGGTACTCTGCTGCCCTGCTTCCGGAGCTCCACTCCCCAGCGTCCGGAAGTTTATTGTTCCGAACGCTGTGTGCGGGCTTCCGTGTTCAGGGCGCGCCCCCTTCCCATAAACTTTCGTTGAGGGGGCTGGCGTGACGTCACGAGGGGGCGTGCGTGATGTCACCAGGGGCGGCCCTGAACACGGAAGCCTGCACACAACGTTCGGAACAATAAACTTCCGGACGCTGGGAAGCGGAGTACCCCTTTAATTCGGAATTTGGCTCAGTTATCGTCATAATAAGTTTCTATATTAGAATTTTCAGACATTTGGAGTGATTCATACGTCTGCATATTCATGGAATCTTTAGAAAAGGGTTTCGAATGATTCATTACCAGGTTTAAAGACTCTGTTTAAGTAAATATTTTTAGATGGAAAAGTGATCAAAAACAAACAAGAAAAAAAAAACAACAACACAAAAACATGATGTTTATCACCGAAATGTGCGTAGATGTTGTTGAACCTCTGTTGCTCTATTTATCTCGGTAATGTATTTGCACTTTCTGTTATCCTATGTACTTGATCTAAGTAGTGGTAAGGGCATGCTGGGAATTGTAGACCCTACAAATGACTACACCACTGATGGGGCACAGTCAGGCAGGACACACAATGATGTAATGACTCACAGGTAATGTCTTCTCTAGTCTTATTCTTCTCCATTTGGTCCAGATCGCCGTGCCTTCTTCCAGCTACATCTTCCCTCTCCAGTTGGATGCTCAACTCCTCAATTTCTTAGCAGATCTTCATCCATAATAATCATTAAAACCCTGAAAGACACTATGCCCCAGAATACTATACGGCCTCAAACTGTGCCCTCTAAATATAACCCTACCACACACTGTGCCCCCTGAATATAACTCTGCCACACACTGTGCCCTCTGTATATAACCTTGCCACACACTGTGCCCTCTAAATATAACCCTGCCATACACTGTACCACCCGAATATAACCCTGCCACACACTGTGCCCTCTAAATATAACCCTGCCACACACTGTGCCCTCTGAATATAACCCTGCCACACACTGGGCCCTCTGAATATAACCCTGTCACACACTGTGCCCTCTGAATATAACCCTGCCATACACTGTACCACCCGAATATAACCCTGCCACACAGGTGCCCTCTAAATATAACCCTGCCACACACTTTGCCCTCTGAATATAACTCTGCCACACACTGTGCCCTCTGAATATAACCCTGCCACACACTGTGCCCTCTGAATATAACCCTGCCACACACTGTGCCCTCTGAATATAACCCTGCCACACACTGTGCCCCCTGAATATAACCCTGCCGCACACTGTACACCCTGAATATAACCCTGACACACACTGTGCCCTCTGAATATAACCCTGCCATACACTGTGCCCCCTGAATATAACCCTGCCACACACTGTGCCCCCTGAATATAACCCTGCCGCACACTGTACACCCTGAATATAACCCTGCCACACACTGTGCCCTCTAAGTATAACCCTGTCACACACACGGTGCCCACTGAATATAACTGTGCCCTACTTTGTGCCCCCTGAATATAACCCTGCCATACACACTGCCCCTGAGTACAACCCTGCCACACACTGCACCCTCTGAATATAATACTGCCACACACTGCACCCTCTGAATATAATACTGCCACACACTGCGCTCTCTGAATATACTACCACACAATATAACACTGTCAAATACTTTAGCCCCTGAAACTGTGCCACTGAAGCCCTGAAGTCCAAAACACACTGTGCCCCCTGAAATTCATTATAATACACTGTGCCCCACATGTGTATTCAATATATATTGTTCTCCCATAAATTAATAATCTACTCTATCCATAAATTAATTAATTAATTTACTTTGCACTATTCATTAAAGGAAATATCTCACCAGTGTCACCTGAACTAACCTGTCGGTACCGACAGGTAGTGCAGGTGACACTGATGAAAACGATACTCACCTTGTCCTATTCCGTGGCGGAGATCTCCAGTGATCTCCGGTAAGCCTCAGCTCTGGGCCCGGCTTGGGGCACGGGCGGAGCTTAGTGATGTCACCGCTGCTGTTCTCTAGCAGCGGGACCCAGCAGAGAACAGCAGCGGCTTGGGGCATGGGCAGAGCTTACTGATGTCACGGTTGCTGCTGACTGCTGGGTCCCGCTGCTAGAGAACAGCAGCAGTGACGTCACTAAGCTCTGCCTGTGCCCCAAGCCGGGCCCGGAGCTGAAGCTTAACGGAGAAGATTACCGGAGATCCCCTGCACAGAACGGGACAAAGTAAGTACCGTTGTCATCAGTGTCACCTGCACTACCTGTCCTTTCCGACAGGTTAGTGCAGGTGACACTGGTGACAAATTTCCTTTAATTAATTAATTAATAACATACTATAATTAGTTAATTACATACTATGCCCCATAAATGAATTAAATGGATTATTTACATACTTTCATTAAAGAATTAATTATATACTATGACCCTTAATGGGGTACTCCGCCCCTAGACATCTTATCCCCTATCCAAAGGGACCGACCCCCGCGATCTCGGCCGCAGCACCCCAAGACATCCGGAGCAAACTTTGCTCTGTCCTGATTGACTGGCGATGCGGGGCAGTGGCTCGTGACATCACGGTTACGCCTGCTCGTGACGTTATGGCCACACACCCTCAATACAAATCTATGGGAAGGGGCGTGACGGACGTCACACCCCCTCCCATAGACTTGCATTGAGGGGGGTGTTGCCGTGACATCACAAGTGGGCGTGACCGTAATGTCAAAAGCCTCCACACTGCATCGCCAGTCATCCGGCACGGAGCAAAGTTTGCTCCATGCACCAGATGTCTTGGGGTGCTGCAGCCAAGATCACGGGGGTCCCTTTGGATAGGGGATAAGATGTCTAGGGGCGGAGTACCCCTTTAAGGGTCATAGTATATAATTAATTAATTAATTAATGAGGGAAAGTATCAGACATCTTATCCCCTCTATCCTTTGGATACATATAAATTTGTTCCATACACTGTAACCCCCCCCCCCCCATATGTAGAGACCTCATTAACCCCTGTGGGAAACCGGGAATGATCAAAATGCGGCACACGTAATAGCGTTTCTTTATGTAGCATATACAATGGTCGCATCGATAGCCTGTACATTGGTTTTACTCCATCTTCAGGAGCCTTGTTCTCCCCATTGCTTCATCCAGTAGCAGTAATATCTCGCTCACTGATTATTCCAATCTCTAGGATAAAGCCTAATACACGAGAACATGCCGGAACTATAATAGCGTGCTCCTAGAATGTAAGCTAAATGTATTTTTGTAACTCCACTCTCCTCATTTGGATGGGTAGCGAAGTGCGGAGTAATATTGTGAATTAAGTGGAGAGCTAAATGAAGCAATTAATTCCTTTCTCTCCAAGACAATAAAGGGACCCGGCAGAATACAGAATAGCAACACACTGACCTCTTCTGGGATTCTAAAGTGATAAGACCAGGAGTTAAAGAGGATTCGACATTGTGCTTCTAACTCCTTTGAAGTAGTACCAGGGGACTCAGTGACACAAGATATCAGACATATAGAGAGAGCTATTACCGCTTGTTAGTTATGCTTCTTAATTCCTTGCCAGAGCTGGAATACCATCTACCGCTTTGAGTCAGCACACTCCAGATCCGCAGCTTATTTTGAGGCTCTCCTCGAGTACTGGGAGTGGATTAATGAATATTCACCAGTGAAAAGTGTCTGGGATCTTATGGATGTGGATATGAAGATCAGTGCGGCACTATAGTCTATTGTACTCGTCTCCCGGCTATCTTATTTTATACACTATATGCAGCATTCCTATAGGTTACGGACTGATGCTTCATATCATCTATGATTGAATTTGAATTGCAATCCCAAGACTGACCACTTGGTGTGCCATCTGAACTAAGCAGATATAAACTCACTGGACACTTTGCTAGGTACACCTTGTTAGTACTGGGTTAAACACCATTTTGCCTTCATTCTTCATGGCATACTTCCTACAAGGTGCTGGACACATTCCTTAGAGATTTTGCTTCATATAGACATGATGACATCACACAGTTCCTCCATATGGACATGATGACATCACACAGTTCCTCCATATGGACATGATGACATCACACAGTTCCTCCATATGGACATGATGACATCACACAGTTCCTCCATATGGACATGATGACATCACACAGTTCCTCCATATGGACATGATGACATCACACAGTTCCTCCATATGGACATGATGACATCACACAGTTCCTCCATATGGACATGATGACATCACACAGTTCCTCCATATGGACATGATGACATCACACAGTTCCTCCATATGGACATGATGACATCACACAGTTCCTCCATATGGACATGATGACATCACACAGTTCCTCCATATGGACATGATGACATCACACAGTTCCTCCATATGGACATGATGACATCACACAGTTCCCCCACATGGACATGATGACATCACACAGTTCCCTCCATATGGACACGATGACATCACACAGTTCCTTGATAAGGACATGATGACATCACACAGTTCCTCCATATGGACATGAGGACATCACACAGTTCCTTGATAAGGACATGATGACATCACACAGTTCCACCATATGGACATGATGACATCACACAGTTCCTCCATATAGACATGATGACATAACACAGTTCCTCCATATGGACATGATGACATCACACAGTTCCTCCATATGGACATGATGACATCACACAGTTCTCCATATGGACATGATGACATCACACAGTTCCTCCATATAGGCATGATGACATCACACAGTTCCTCCATATGGACATGATGACATCACACAGTTCCTCCATATGGACATGATGACATCACACAGTTCCCCCATATGGACATGATGACATCACACAGTTCCTCCATATAGACATGATGACATCACACAGTTCCTCTATATGTACATGATGACATCACACAGTTCCTCCATATAGACATGATGACATCACACAGTTCCTCCATATGGACGTGATGACATCACACAGTTCCTCCATATAGACATGATGACATCACACAGTTCCTCCATATGGACATGATGACATCACACAGTTCCTCCATATGGACATGATGACATCACACAGTTCCTCCATATAGACATGATGACATCACACAGTTCCTCCATATGGACATGATGACATCACACAGTTGCTGTAGATTTGTCAGATCCATGATGAGAATCTCTGGTTCCCCCACATCCCAGCGGTGATCTATTGGATGAGATCTGGTGACTGTGGAGGCCATTGGAGTCCAGTGACCTCATTGTCCTGTATGAGATGATGTCATGTGACATGGGGCATTATCTGCTGGAAGTATCATCACAAGATGGGTCCACTGTGGTCATAAAGGGACGGACATGGTCAGTAACAATACTCAGTTAGGCTGTGGGGTTTATACCAGACTGTTGTTACTAAGGGGCCCAAAGTGCCCAGAAAATGTCCACCCACCATTACACCCCCACCAGCCTAAACCTGATACAAGGCAGGAGTAATCCAGGCTTTATGTTGTTTACACCAAATTCTGACCCATCTGAATGTCACAGTTGGAATGGAGACTCCTCAGACCAGACAATGTTCTTCCAGTCTTCCACTGTCCATTGTTGGTGTCTGTGTGAAATGAAGACTTGCCCTTAGTTGTTTGTCCTTAGCTGTCAGGCGTGGTCCCTGGTGTGATCTATTGCTGTTGTAGCTTCTTCAATCTTCTTCACAGTTGGACATGTTGTGCACTCAGAGATGATATTTTGCAGACTTTGGTTGTAACCAGTGCTTATTTGAGTTACTGTTGCCTTTTTGTCATCTCAAACCAGTCTGCCTATTTCCTTTGACATCAACAAGGGATTTTCCTCCATACAGCTGCCGATCACTGGATATTTTCGATTTTTGGCCATTCTCTTTAAATCCCTTTTCTTCCCCCATGATGCTCGGTTGGGGGAAGAAAAGTTGTCTTGTCCACACCTACTTGCCTAAATGCATTGGGTTGCTGCCATGCGATTGGCTGATTAGCTATTTGTGTCAATAAGCAATTGAAAAGGCATACCTAATAAAATGCCCACTGAGTGTATATCCAAAGCAATTCAATCTACAGGGGGCGCCATTTATATGGATCCACCTTAATAAAATGGGAATGGTTGGTGATATTAACTTCCTGTTTGTGGCACATTAGTATATGTGAGGGGGGAAACTTTTCAAGATGGGTGGTGACCATGGCGGCCATTTTGAAGTCAGCCATTTTGAATCCAACTTTTGTTTTTTCAATAGGAAGAGGGTCATGTGACACATCAAACTTATTGGGAATTTCACATGAAAAACAATGATGTGCTTGGTTTTAACACAACTTTATTCTTTCATGAGTTATTTACAAGTTTCTGACCACTTATAAAATGTTTTCAATGTGCTGCCCATTGTGTTGGATTGTCAATGCAACCCTCTTCTCTACATACTGCTATATACTACTATATACACCGCAGGAGAAATGCTAGCACAGGCTTCCAGTATCCATATACACTGCTATATACTACTATATACACCGCAGGAGAAATGCTAGCACAGGCTTCCAGTATCCGTATACACTGCTATATACTACTATATACACCGCAGGAGAAATGCTAGCACAGGCTTCCAGTATCCGTATACACTGCTATATACTACTATATACACCGCAGGAGAAATGCTAGCACAGGCTTCCAGTATCCGTATACACTGCTATATACTACTATATACACCGCAGGAGAAATGCTAGCACAGGCTTCCAGTATCCGTATACACTGCTATATACTACTATATACACCGCAGGAGAAATGCTAGCACAGGCTTCCAGTATCCGTATACATTGCTATATACTACTATATACACCGCAGGACAAATGCTAGCACAGGCTTCTCATAACTCATGAAAGAATAAAGTTACATTAAAACAAAGCACATCATTGTTTTTCTTGTAAAATTCCCAATAAGTTTGATGTGTCACATGACCCTCTTCCTATTGAAAAAACAAAAGTTGGATTCAAAATGGCAGACTTCAATATGGCCGACATGGTCACCATCCATCTTGAAAAGTTCCCCACCTCACATATACTAATGTGCCACAAACAGGAAGTTAATATCACCAACCATTCCCATTTTATTAAGGTGGATCCATATAAATGGGCCACCCTGTATTATAATATTGTCAAGCATTATTATTAGTATCTATTAGTAGGACTATGAGGACTATGTATCACTAACTGTAGTCAATGCAGTTTTTTTGTTTTCTTATTGGATAGAATTTATCAGGATGCATTATACTTACCTGCCTATTGAAAACATAAAATGGCAATAAAAAATTGAAAGGGACTGTGTACGATTTAAAAACATTTTTATCTTTCTTCCAAAAACAGCAGCACACTTGTCGGCTCTGCAGGATGTGTCTGGTATTGAAGCTTAGCTTAATTCAAGTAAATGGGACTGAGCTTGCCCAGACCTCTGATGAAGCTCTGAGGAGCAAAACATGTCGGGGGGCTATGTGTCTAAGATTTTAATATGCTTTTGTTGCCAATCTATTTTTATCATCAGTTGTTTGGACTGTGGCTAAAAAAAGTGATATATGATGTAAAAGTTTTAGGGTAAAAAGGGATATAAAGAAAGGGTATTCACGATCCCTGATTTGGGATATTGTGTTGTTTACAATTGAAAACTTACCCGTTTCTCCACTGTGGTATTTTTTGTTATAGGTGTCATAAATTAAAGGCAGCAGCCATGCTTTTTTCCTGATCCTGGACAGCCCCTTTAAAGATTATGTTTATGCCTAAATTATGTTGTAATGGTCTAAGTGTTCTCATTCATGACTATGAGTCAATTCTGCAAAACACGGCAGTCAATCATCTCCGTGCCGGATAGGTCTTCCATATGGCTGGGAGCTCTATGGTGCAATTAAGACTTGCGTACCTCATGAAAAATTAAAAGACAAGGGTTTTATTCACATTCACTTCAATGGATCTGTGCTGCAGTTCTCTGCACATTGCCTGGTAGGAAGCAAAGCTGGGTCAGAAACAAACAGTGAGCAAAAGATTTTATACCTCAAAGGGGAGAGTCAAGTGGCACAGTCAAAGGTCACTCAACGCCAAAGACGTCAACATCAATGCCCTCCATTCTGAGGTGAAGCCCCTCATTCAGCCAAAAATTGATTGCCCCATCCAACTCCTAATCTAATTGCTTTATACATATTCCACTTTTACGTGCTACAAAGGAAGGTACCATCATTTTACCTATAAAGGGGTATTCCAGATCCAGGTATTTCAGTGTGACGGAGCTTTCAAGGGCCACTAAGCACTCCGCAGGCATTCTGGGTAGGGGAATATGCAAATCAGCTCATTACATCACCTTCTCAGGCGATGTTCCCTGGTATCAGTTTAGCTCCAGTTACGGAATATAAAAAGCTAATCGGGATTAATGCCAAACCAGAACTCTCTCTCCAGAAGGAAAGAGGGACGCATTTGAAGACAGCTGTTTCGGGGTTCTTGCCCCTCGTCATTACAGAGCAGGGTGATCTTGTTGGTCTAAGGCCCCTCATCTCAGCCAAGCCAGATAAACCTGCTCTGTACTGGCAAGGGGCAAGAACCCCGAAACAGCTGTCTGCAGATGGGTCCCTCTTTCCTTCTGGAGAGAGAGTTCTGGTTTGGCATTAATCCCGATTAGCTTTTTATATTCCGCAACTGGAGCTAAGCTGATACCAGGGAACATCACCTGAGAAGGTGATGTAATGAGCTGATTTGCATATTCCCCTATATATATATATATATATATATATATATATATATATATATATATATAAATATATGTGTTATAAGGAGTTGACTGCTGAGAAGTGATCTCTACAGGACAGGAAGGGTCAACCTATTGTCAGTGGTGGATCCTATGTTATATTGCCTGTACAGCCGTTTCAGCTGCACAGGGGCCCCACGAAACACACATGAGCAGCACTGCCGCTGCTCACTTTTCTAGCACAGCGGTCGCGGAGCCAGATTAACATGGGGGCGGATTGTAAGGCTTAGTGGCCAGAGAGAGGACTGTAAAATTTCAGTTTTATTTATTTTTTTATATTGATAATGATGTGGGAAATGAAAGTAAAAAAAATTAGAATAATTTTTTTAAATGTGCAACCTAAAAGACATAACAAAAACAATAGGTAATATTTTCATGACGCATTTCCTTTATAAATCCAGTAAGGTCAGTGGTTATCTATATCTATAAAGTGATATCAGGAGATCTGCTGAGACCAAGCCTATTGTAAGGCTTAATGGCCAGAGTGAGGACTATAAAATGTTAGTTTTATTTTTTTAAATATTGATAATGATGTGGGAAATGAAAGTAAAAAAAATAAATAAATGATGACTGAAACAATCGGCAATATTTTAATGATGCATCTTCTTTATAAATTCAGTATGTGTCATCCAAGGTGCTGAAAAATAAATACAGCATGAAATGTTAGCAAAATATGTTTATTTATTGATAATGTGAAAGCATTTTAGGTGCATTTTGAGTATTCAGCTTCTGTCCTGGAAAAAAGAGTTAAATGGGGTCTTGTTCAATACATGAAAAATGCATTTACCTGCTTAGGCAATAAAAATCGAGGCATATGTTCTACTGTGCACAAGACATAGTGCTGTAGTGTTATTTAAAAGTCATTTTGTAACTTTTGGGGGCTTCCGATTCTATGCAAAGCACTTTTTGGTAAAAATGACACCTTTATTCTGTCAGTCCATATGATTAAAATTATACCCAACTTATATAGGTTTTATTTAGTTTTACTCTTGTTAAAAAATTATAACTTCATACATGAAAATGAGTGCGTTTAAAAATGTCCTCTTCTGACCCCAATAACTTTTTCATTTTTCACTATACAGGGATGTGTGAGCGTCATTTTTTGTGACATCATCTGCAGATTTTATCTGTACCATTTTTGTTTTCATGGAACTTTTTGATTGTTGTTATAAATTTTTATGAATGAGTATACAAAGTGACAAAAAATACACAATTTTGGACATTTTACGTATACGTCATTGACTGAGCAGTTTCATTATGGTATATTTTAATAGTTTGGACATTTGTGCATGTGGCAATACCACATATGTTTATTTTTATTATGTTTACTTATTTTTTTTATATGGAATTTGGGAAAAGGGGGGGATTTAAACTTTTAATATGGAAGGGGTTAATGGGTATTTTTTTTTTACTTTTCCCCACCTAATGTGAGGAAACTATGCTACCTAATGTGGGGAAACTGCTACCTCATGTGAGGAAACTATGCTACCTAGTGTGGGAAAACTAGTCTACCTAATGTTGGGAAACTATGCTACCTAATGTGGGGAAACTGCTACCTAATGTGAGGAAACTATGTTACCTAATGTTGGAAATCTTTTCTACCTAATGTGGGGAAACTGCTACCTAATGTGAGGAAACTATGCTACCTAATGTGGGGAATCTGTGCTACCTAATGTGGGGATACTATGCTACCTAATGTGGAGAAACTACGCTACCCTATGTCGGGAAACTGCTACCTAATGTGTGAAAACCATGCTACCCGATGTAAGGAAACTATGCTACCTAATGTGGAGAAACAGCTATCTAATGTGGGGAATCTATGCTACCTAATGTGGGGAAACTATTCTATCTAATGTGGGGAAACTGCTACCTAATGTGGGGAAACTATTCTACCTAATGTGGGGAAACTGCTACCTAATGTGGGGAAACTATGCTACCTAATGTGGGGAAACTGCTACCTAATGTTGGGAAACTATGCTACCTAATGTGGGGAAACTATGCTACCCAATGTGGGGAAACTATGCTACCAAATGTAACTGCTACCTAATGTGTGGAAACTGCTACCTAATGTGAGGAAACTATGCTAACTAATGTGGGGAAACTGCTATCTAATATGGGGAATCTATGCTACCTAATGTGGGGAAACTATGCTACTTAATGTGGGGAAACTATGCTACCTAATTTGGGGAATCTATTCTACCTAATGTGGGGAAACTGCTACCTAATGAGAGGAAACTATGCTACCTAATGTGGGGAAACTATGCTACCTAATGTGGGGAAACTATGCTACCTAATGTGGGGAATCTATCCTACCTAATGTGGGGAAACTATGCTACCTAATGAGAGGAAACTATGCTACCTAATGTGGGGGGAAACTATGCTATCTAATGTGGGGAAACGATGCTACCTCATTTTGGGAAACTATGCTACCTAATGTGGGGAAACTGCTACCTAATGTGGGGAAACTGCTAAAAAGTCATCTCTACAGAACTGGAAGTATTAGTCTATATGTCAGTGGTGAATTCAGTGTTATCCATATAGGTGACATAAGAAGATGACTGCTGAGAAGTGATTTCCACAGAACAGGAAGGGGCAGTCTATTGTCAGTGGTCAGTGGTTATCTATATCTATAAAGTGATATCAGGAGATCTGCTGAGACCAAGCCTATTGTAAGGCTTAATGGCCAGAGTGAGGACTATAAAATGTCAGTTTTATTTTTTTAAATATTGATAATGATGTGGGAAATGAAAGTAAAAAAAATAAATAAATGATGACTGAAACAATCGGCAATATTTTAATGATGCATCTTCTTTATAAATCCAGTAAGTGTCATCCAAGGCGCTGAAAAATAACATACAGCATGAAATGTTATCAAAATATGTTTATTTATTGATAATGTAAAAGCATTTTAGGTGCATTTCTGAGTATTCAGCTTCTGTCTCGGAAAAATGAGTTAAATGGGGTCTTGTTCAATACATGAAAAATGCATTTACCTGCTTAGGCACAGTGTAAAAATAGAGGCATATGTTCTACTGTGCACAAGACATAGTGCCGTAGTGTTCTATATAAATCAGTAAAGCGCCACAGCCGCCACTCTGCAGATATGTTGTGTTTAGTCTAAAGGGGTACTCTGCTCCTAGACATTTTATCCCCTATCCAAAGGATTGGGGATAAGATGTCTGATCGTGGGGGTCCCCGCCATTGGGGCCCTCCTTGATCTCCCTGTTGCACCCAGCGTTCATTTAGAGCGTTGGGTGCAGCGCCGGAGGCTCGTAACGTCACGTCCCCTCCCATAGACTTGCATTGAGGGGGCGTGACGAGCGAGCCTCCACCCCCTATCGAAGTTTGCTCTGTGCATCGGATGTCTGGGAACCCCGCAATCAGACATCTTATCCCCTATACTGGATAGGGGATAAGATTGCATAGGGGCGTAGTACCCCTTTAAAGGTAAATTGAAAACGTTTCTTGAAATGTACAGAACAACCTATCTGCACTGTACATTTCAAGAAATGTTTCCAATTTAGCTTTAAAGGGGTACTACGCCCCTATGCAATCGTATCGCCTATCCTGGAACAGATGTGCTGTGTTGTACGTTATTGACAAACATTACTGTCATATTCTTTCTGTTGTGAAATGGCTGATAACAGGATAACTTGTATTTAACTACACAATAATGCAAATAGTCAAAGTCTGCATTAAAACATCATCAGATCGTGTAGAAATGATATTGTCGTCAATTCATTGGATACAATGGTATTCTGATTTATTATTGACCATAATAATACACACCTGCTGCAAAACCTCATAATAAGATACATAGTACAGCTGCTGCAAAACCTCATAATAAGATACATAGTACAGCTGCTGCAGAACATCATAATAAGATACATAGTACAGCTGCTGCAGAACATCATAATAAGATACATAGTACAGCTGCTGCAAAACCTCATAATAAGATACATAGCACAGCTGCTGCAAAACCTCATAATAAGATACATAGTACAGCTGCTGCAGAACATCATAATAAGATACATAGTACAGCTGCTGCAAAACCTCATAATAAGATACATAGTACAGCTGCTGCAAAACCTCATAATAGGATACATAGTACAGCTGCTGCAAAACCTCATAATAAGATACATAGTACAGCTGCTGCAAAACTTCATAATAAGATACATAATACAGCTGCTGCAGAACATCATAATAAGATACATAGTACAGCTGCTGCAAAACCTCATAATAAGATACATAGTACAGCTGCTGCAAAACCTCATAATAAGATACATAGTACAGCTGCTGCAAAACCTCATAATAAGATACATGGTACAGCTGCTGCAAAACCTCATAGTAAGATACATAGTACAGCTGCTGCAAAACCTCATAAGATACATAGTACAGCTGCTGCAGAACATCATAATAAGATACATAGTACAGCTGCTGCAGAACCTCATAATAAGATACATAGTACAGCTGCTGCAAAACCTCATAATAAGATACATAGTACAGCTGCTGCAAAACCTCATAATAAGATACATAGTACAGCTGCTGCAAAACCTCATAGTAAGATACATAGTACAGCTGCTGCAAAACCTCATAATAAGATATATAGTACAGCTGCTGCAAAACCTCATAATAAGATACATAGCACAGCTGCTGCAAAACCTCAGAATAAGATACATAGTACAGCTGCTGCAAAACCTCATAAGATACATAGTACAGCTGCTGCAGAACATCATAATAAGATACATAGTACAGCTGCTGCAGAACCTCATAATAAGATACATAGTACAGCTGCTGCAAAACCTCATAATAAGATACATAGTACAGCTGCTGCAAAACCTCATAATAAGATACATAGTACAGCTGCTGCAGAACATCATAATAAGATACATAGTACAGCTGCTGCAAAACCTCATAATACACGTCTCATCTGCTGCAGCAAGACAATGCACTACACACCCCGGCTGCTTCAGGGCATCATAATACACACATCAGCTGATGCAGGACATTATAATACACACCTCAGCTGCTGCAGCACATTATAATACACACCTCAGCTGAAGCAGGACATTATAATACACACCTCAGCTGCTGCAGAACATTATAATACACACCTCAGCTGCTGCAGCACATTATAATACACACATCAGCTGATGCAGGACATTATAATACACACCTCAGCTGCTGCAGCACATCATAATACACACCTCAGCTGCTGCAACACATTATAAAACACATCTCAGCTGATGCAGGACATTATAATACACATCTCAGCTGCCTCAGAACATCCTATTGCACACCCCAGCTGCTTTAGGACATCTTAATACACATCTCACCTGCTGCAGCACATCATAATACACACCTCAGCTGCTGGAAAAGTAATAATGCACACCTTATCTGCTGCAGAACATCATAATACACTGCTCAGATGCTGCAGAAAATCATGATACACAATTAAGCTGCTGCAGAACATCACAACGCTCACTTTAGCTGTAGCAGAACATTATAATATACACCTTAGGTGCTGTAGAACATCATCATACTCACTTCAGCTACAGCAGAATATCATAACACACATCTCAGCTGCTGAAGAACATTATATACACACACATCATATCTTCTGCAGAACATCATAATACACACCTCAGCTGCTGCAGAGCATCATAGTAGACACCTCAGCTGCTGCAAAACACAATAATAATACTCACTTCAGCTGCTGCAGAGCATCATAATACACACCTCAGCTGCTGCAAAACATAATAATACTCCAGCTGCTGCAGAACATTATAATATACAGCTCGGCTGCTGAAAAACATTATATACACACATGACTTCTGCAAAACATCATAATACACACCTCAACTGCTACAGAGCATCATAATACACAACTCAGCTGCTGCAAAACATAATAATACTCCAGCTGCTGCAGAACAGTATAATACACACCTCAGCCGCTGCAGAACATTATAATACACACCTCAGCCGCTGCAGAACATTATAATACACAGCTCGGCTGCTGAAGAACATTGTATACACACATCATATCTTCTGCAGAACATCATAATAGACTCATAAGCTGCTGCAGAGCATCATAATACACACCTCAGCTGCTGCAGAGAATCATTATACACACCTCAGCTGCTGCAGAACATTATAATACACGCCTCAGCTGCTGCAAAACATAATACTTACTTCAGCTGCTGCAGAACATTATAATACACACCTCAGCTGCTGCAAAACATAATACTTACTTCAGCTGCTGCAGAACATTATAATACACACCTCAGCTGCTGCAGAACATTATAATACACACCTCAGCTGCTGCAGAACATTATAATACACACCTCAGCTGCTGCAGAACATTATAATACACACCTCAGCTGCTGCAGAACATTATAATACACACCTCAGCTGCTGCAGAACATTATAATACACACCTCAGCTGCTGCAGAACATTATAATACACACCTCAGCTGCTGCAGAACATTATAATACACACCTCAGCTGCTGCAGAACATTATAATACACACCTTGACTATTATATATGTACAATAAGGATTATTATTATAAGGATATACGTTCTAATCATTTCTAATATTGTTTTACATATAAAACCCCGTAGACGCCGTGTGTTTGTGCCGTACAGTCAATTCCTATGTTATTGGTAATTTCCCCCTATTGATCGTCCGTTCACCTCTTTAGTTTGGGTTAAATTATTGTATTTCTGTATCTCTATTTACTCTGCGGATTGTTCTTCCAGAGAATCAGTCGTCACATTTGACCTTTGCCCCCCTCGCTCACGTTTCCCCCCCCCCCCCCTTGCTGTAGTTTCCTTTGATTGACATGAAGCCATGTAATTGCTTCTTCATCATGTCTCTTGTACGGCTCTTGAACCCTCGCCGTACGTCTGGAGACCTCTCCTTTCATGAGACCGCGCCGTTGTAATTGGTCGGCGGTGAAGAGACAGCCAGCTGTTTGGTGACATCATGAAGCGAGCGCCGATCTTCTCCGGCTCTTTAATTAAAGGTTGACATTACTGTAATTTTCGTTCTGGATTAGCTGTTATTTTTACATCTCCGCTTCATTTCCGGAATACGTGATGAATTTCTGTAAGGCTGTGTTTCTCAACCAGGGTGCCTCCAGCTGTTGCAGAACTACAACTTCCGGCATGCCCGGACAGCCGAAGGCTGTCCGTTCATGCTGGGAGTTGTAGTTTTGCAACAGCTGGAGGCACCCTGGTTGGGAAACACTGCTGTAGGGTATAATGTACTGTGTGTGAGAGAAAACACTTGCATTCATCCCTTTCCTGTCTTCATGTATTAGAATTACCCAAATGCTTTACATTTCTTTTTTATGCCTCTAGCTTCTGTTTTTGGCTCACAAATCCCTCTGTTCTGCTGCTCCCTCATTCTGACATCCACTGCTCAGGAGCTGGCATGTCCGAGACAAGCACTGAGCTCGCCACAGCACTCATCACGCATTTACTTCCTCCCTGAGTCTGCTGTGCTGTGCTGGGTCTCCTCATCTATTCACTGCAGGCTGCTCTGTAACCTCCGCCTCCTCTCTGTTTTCATGCTGCAGTCTGATAGGACAGGAGTGAGCACAGAGAAGGACTAGTCCCGCCTCACTTATTGCACTTTGTCCCGGCCTGTGCTTTAGCTGGGACAAAGATGCTGCTGCAGTCGGACAGGATTATGTTTTTTTACAGGGCCCCTAGTGGTCTTTTTTTATAAATAAAAATAATAACAAATAAACTTAAGTCTGTAATACAGTGATCCCTCAACATACAATGGTAATTCGTTCCAAATGAACCATCGTTACTTGAAACCATTGTATGTTGAGTAATCCGTGCAATGATAAGTATAGGAAGTTATACTCACCTGTCCCCGCACTGGACTATCACTGCTGCCCTGGATGTCACCCTCCATTGCTGTCCCTGCCGCTCCGGACTGTCACTGCTGCCTGGGATCGTCGCTCTTCATCGCCGCCATCATGTCGCTCCTATTGGATGACGGGACGGCATGCGCGGGGACGTGCTGATGACGACGAGGGAGAGAGACGGCGATGTAGGGGATCCTGAAGAGGACGGTCCGGAACGCCGGGGACAGGTAAGTGATCATCACTGCAGCACACGGGGCACCTTAAATGACTATCCGGCGGCAGCTGAAGCAGTCTGCGCTGCTGGATAGTCGTTTATGCGATGGCCCCGACATACAAAAGCATCATATGTTGAAATGATCATATGTTGGGGCCATCGTAGGTTGGGGGGTCACTGTACTCTGTTGTGAGTTGTTTATACTATAAAGTATGTGTCTACATGTAGGTGTGGCCACTCAGTGGTTGGGATTTGGATAGCAGCCTATCGAGGTTTTGATGTTTTCTTTTGCATAATTTTCTTAAAGGGGTTATCCAGGAAAAAAACTTTTTTTTTTACATATCAACTGGCTCCAGAAAGTTAAACAGATTTGTAAATTACTTCTATTAAAAAATCTTAATCCTTTCAGTACTTATGAGCTTCTGAAGTTGAGTTGATATTTTCTGTGTAAGTGCTTTCGGATGACACGTGTCTCGGGAACTGCCCGGTTTAGAAGCAAATCTCCATAGCAAACTGGGCGGTTCCCGAGACACGTGTCATCAGAGAGCACTTGCACAGAAAAGAACAACTCAACTTCAGAAGCTCATAAGTACTGAAAGGATTAAGATTTTTTAATAGAAGTAATATACAAATCTGTTTAACTTTCTGGAGCCAGTTGATATGTAAAAAAAAGTTTTTTCCTGGAATACCCCTTTAACTAACTACCGTGTTCTGAACCGATGAGCGTTTAGAACCCTTGACAACTGGATGGAACTCTGGTTTGATGTAAATACTAAGTCCTATTTCATGGATCTTATAGGATCAGGCATTGTCTTACAGGGTACCTACCCATAGGTGGTGCTAGAAACACAGCTTTCTTCCTTCTGGAGCACAGCTTATTTGCATACCTTTTCCCCCATCCATGGATCATTGCCTGATGAAGATCCCTGTCCGGGATTGAAACGCGTTGCAAATAAAATCTTTATAACACACTTGGGCACCAGCGCCTCCATTTAGAGGAACTTTATTCCAAAAAATGTCTACATTGCACTTCCACCGGATAGGCTGACGTCACCCTGGGGAGTTCCTCGTGGCAGCGTTCCAGCTCTTTCTCTCTCCAGACCCCACTGTAGGTGTTGTGCCCTGAGCGCAACACTTAAGGGTAAGGACCCATTTCTATCTCCACTCAGGTATACCCGCAAAATGGTCCTCACTAGGGGCGCACCTCTTGTTGTTTTTCTCTCCTTTCCATATTAATGGATCATTGCTTGTAAGACTCCACACCTTCCCTCTGCTGAACCTTCTCAGGTCCTTGGAGGCTTTTACTTCATCATGGGAAATTGACGAAATGTAACTTTTCTTTAATGTACATATTATGAACTGACTTAGACATACTGAGCGTTCGGGCAGCCATTTACAGTAGCAATGAGACTGAATGTAGATAAATGAGAAAATCTGGGAGAATTGCTAGTAAAGGATTTAGATGTAGGTCATAGATTGGATACTAGCATGCTTTATTAATCTGTTGCTTCTAAAGCCAGAAGGATACTATTGTGTATTAAAAGAGGCTTGTAAAAACTATCCAACCCCCCCCCCCCCATGAGGTCTATGTGTTCATTTAAGCCAGTGGTCCCAACCCAATCCGTCAAGCCCACTATCACTGAAAGCTTTTTTTACTTACTCCTTTGGAATAGGACAGGGTCAAATCCTGGACTGCTGGTGGACCTGGAAGACTGGGTTAGAGACCACTGACTTAATGGGGTACTCCAGTGGAAAACATATATATATATATTTTTTTTCAAATCAACGTCTATTGAAAAATCTTAACCCTTCCAGTACTTATCTGCTGCTGTATGCTCCAGAGTAAGTTGATTTGCTCTTTTTTGTCTGACCACAGTGCTCTCTGCTGACACCTCTGTCCATGTCAGGAACTGTCCTGAGCAGGAAAGGTTTGCTATTGGGATTTTCTTTGGGGATTTGCTCCTTTTCTGGAACCAGTTGATATGATTTTTTTTCTTCCCACCGGAGTACCCCATTAAGCATATAGACAGGTGTAACATTCACGTTTCAGACACCGGTAGATGTGGATCCACTGGACCTGTGTGGCAGATGACTCGGACCGTACCAGGGAGCGGAGTCTAAGGTGCCGCTGGTTTTCACCAGAGCCCGCTGCAAAGCGGGATGGACTTTCCGCGGCAGGCGGCACCCAGGTCGCTACCCCTGGCACGGCTCGACCACACAGGCGGATGAGGAGATGCGAGGCACAGGAGGGATAAGGCAGCTCATAGTCTGAATAGCAGAAGGTCAGGGCAGGCGGCACAGTAGCATAGTCATGACGTAGCAGGAGTTCAGTAGGCAGGCTACAGAGTAGCATGGTCAAGTCACAAAGCAAGAGATCAGATACACGGCAAGGCAATACTGAGGAACGCTTTCTCTACGGCACAAGACAACAAAGATCCGGCAGGGGAGTGAGGAAGGTGGAGGAATTTATAAATGAGCCACAGGTGAATTACACTAATGAGCGTACTGGCCCTTTAAATCTTTAAGGTCCAGCGCACGTGCTCCCTAGGGGATGGGAACACACACGCCGGAGCAGAGAGGCGGAGGCAGGAGAAACACCAGGTGGGTGATGGACTGGGGCTCGCATGTGGGCGCATCCCGTGATGCGAGCCCCAGCCCCGTCTGCGGCAGCAGGTAAGGGGACCATGCGCTCACGGCCAGCGTGTGCGGCCGGAGCGCATAACCTAACAACAGGCCTGTTCCACATTCTTTTCCTCCTTCCCATTTTGAAAGCCATAGAAATAAATTGCCCAGAGCACAATTAGGCCGATATGCCAGATAAAAGGGCCACAAATGGTGTAGTTGCTATAAGCATGCTCAGGCAGCCAGATAGTCAAGCCAAGCCCCTTGCCCCCATACACATTAGAGAGTCAGCCATTCCCGCAGAAATCTTCAGGTTTGGCTGACTTTTATAGCGAACAGATTTAAAGACTATTATACCTCATTATATAATCCATGCTCTGATGTGGGTCCTTATAGATGATTTCTTAGCCTCAGTTAACCTTCCCAGCTTGTCTGTATCCCAGCTGTCCCCTCTTAACGCACTTTTTACCCGATCTGAGATCGCTTCAATGATCAAGACTCTTCCTCCGGGAAAGTCTCCCGGGCCAGATGGTCTTTCAAATAAGTATTATAGGAAATCTTCTCATATTCTAACGCCTCCTATGACTAAGTAATGGACTCTGGATCCCTTCCTTAGAGAATATCTGTCACCAAATAAACTTTTCTAAACTTACTCAGGCTATGTTCCCTAACTATTCCTAACACCCCTCCTGCCATTAAAAAAAAATAAAAAAATTAAGAGCTTTTAAAAGCTGTGTATCTTACCTTTCTTCTTGCTCACAGTGTAATCTCCCAGCAGGAGAAAGTGGGTGTTCCCCAGCAGACATGACATCACTGAAGCCTGCCGGGGGACCACTTCTGCCCTCACATTGTTGCAGTGCTGTGATGAATAGAAGACCTCAGGCTCTGTGCAGCTGACAATCAAGCTAAATGCAGAGAAACACTTTTCTATTATGATACTGGCTATCCGAGCCAGTATCAAAATAGACATTGGGACAACGCTACTAAATTTGTCATTCTATAATGTTATAGTACGGAAAAGACATCAACTTGCCACTTCATTGTTCTAATATGCCATTATATAGCGGAGAGACTGTAATTTGAGATCTTCAGCCCTCCCAGCGAGACTACAGTATATGCCAATGGGGAAATAATCACTGTATATAAGCATTTTACACTACTTTTAAAGATATATATATATATATATATATATATATATATATATATATATATATTTATTTTTTTTTAATTTTTTTTATTATTATATTTTAACCTGTGATATGTCTGATGTAATCTATTATTGGACATATTTCTGTCTTTCCTTTTTTTTTCTTTCTTCATCCTTTTCTCCTTATCCTCAACCTAGCAGGACTGTTTCATTGTTTTGGTTTTCTTAAATTACAAATCTGTTTAACTTTTTGGCATCAGTTGATAAAAAAAAATATATATATATATATATATATATATATATATATATATATATATATTTTTCTTTTTTTTTTCTTTTCCTACAGAGTACTCCTTTAAAAACCAGCTCTCCTATATAGTCGCCTATCCTGTAAACCATTAAAGAGCTATAACATATGACTAAGCATTTAAAGGGGTACTCAGCTGCTCAGCGTTTGGAACAAACTGTTCCGAACGCTGAAGTGGGCACCGGGAGCTCGTGATGCCATAGCCCCGCCCCTCATGACATCCCGCCCCGCCCCCTCAATGCAAGTCTATGGGAGGGGGCGTGACGCTGTCACGCCCCCTCCCATAGACTTGCATTGAGGGGACAGGGTGTGATGTCATGAGGGGGCGGGGCTATTACATCACGAGCTCCCGGCTCCAGCATTTGGAACAGTTTGTTCGAAACGCTGAGCAGCGGAGTACCCCTTTAAATCCATGTAGTATTCTGCTCTGAACAGATGAGCGGCAAGAATCCTGAACAGTGCCGTCCACAGTCGTATTTCAAGACACTTTAATGGGTCGTACATGGGGAAGCCCCCTCCATTAGGTGGCACTAGAGAAAAATTCCTTCGGGAGGAGAGCTAATTTGCATAAATAACATAAAAAAAAACTAAAAACGTAATTTTAGTATAAAAGAAAAAAAAATGGTATAAAAGTTTTATACTTTCAACCCTATAAGAGCTGTTGGGTTCCATCACCGGATAACCCCTGACCCGATGATTCATGTATCACATTAACACTGTAGAATTATCCATATATATAGTCTGATTTCCTACTGTTTCAATCACTATGTTCCGTGCTACATCCTATTCATTGATTTCTCTCTCTTTTCTTTAGGAGCTCATGCGTAAACAATTGAGAACTTCACCGGATACAGTCATAGTCACTTAATCCCACAAGGTAAGGAATACAATGTTTCTGATTGTTATAATGGGATGGTGTATGTCCTGGTGGGATTGTTACATGAATTATAATAATAGTGATATAGAAAAAAGAAATAAACTACGAGGATTTATACCATAGAAGTGGATTGTGCAACTCTTAGGGTCCTTAGAAAGACGAGGACATGACTCAAATGCCCAGCGTCCAATGATTTGCTAAGCTCAGCGAAAGTATTGGGTCGGCACTACCGATCTATAAACAACACCGGCTTTAGGCAAAAAAATATGGGACTGGAAACCGCGGATAGTTATAGATAACTTCAGGGGGGAGAATCCATATGAAGAACAAAGGGAGGTATAGAAATCTTCAAATCAGCGCTGGGCTTACTGGCGGAGAGGCAACGACCCAGTTCTGGAGAGGGAGTCCGTGTTCAGTACCGGACTGACTGACCAGTGAAGAGGCAACGCCACAGTGCTGGAGAGGGAGTCTGCGGTCAGTACCGGGCTTACTGACTGGTGAAGAGGCAAGGCCCCAGTGCTGGAGAGGGAGTCTGTGGTCAGTACCGGGCTGACTGACTGGTGAAGAGGCGACGCCACAGTGCTGGAGAGGGAGTCTGTGGTCAGTACCCGGCTGACTGACTG
Organism: Hyla sarda; assembly: GCF_029499605.1. Classification (NCBI taxonomy): domain Eukaryota; kingdom Metazoa; phylum Chordata; class Amphibia; order Anura; family Hylidae; genus Hyla; species Hyla sarda. The sequence continues at coordinate 299,265,111 of NC_079194.1, read as the reverse complement.
GTGAAGAGGCGACGCCACAGTCTGGAGAGGGAGTCTGTGGTCAGTGCCAGGCTGACCGACTGGTGGAGAGGCGACGCCACAATGCTGTAGAGGGAGTCTGTGGTCTGTGCCGGGCTGACTGGCGGAGAGGCGAGGCCCCAGTGCTGGAGAGAGAGTCTGTGGTCAGTGCCAGCCTGACTGACTGGCGTAGAGATGACACCCCTGTTTTGGAGAGGGAGACTGTGATCAGTGCCGGGCTGACTGACTGGCGGAGAGGCGACACCACAGAGCTGGAGAGGGAGTCCGTGGTCAGTAACGAGCTGACTGACTGTGAGGCGACGTCACAGTACTAGAGAGGGAGTCTGTGGTCAGTGCCGGGCTGACTGGCTGGAGGAGAGGCGATGCCACAGTGCTGGAGAGGGAGTCTGTGGTCAGTGCCAGGCTGACCAACTGGAGGAGAGGCGACGCCACAGTGCTGGAGAGGGAGTCCGTGGTCAGTCATGGGCTGACTGACTGGCGGAGAGGCGAGGCCCCAGTGCTGGAGAGGGAGTCTGTGGTCAGTGCCAGCCTGACTGACCGGCGTAGAGGCGATGCCCCTGTTTTGGAGAGGGTTGGGCTTACTGACTGGCAGAGAGGCGACCTCCGTTTCGTAGTCTGCAGGCAGACCGCGAAACGAACGTCACCTCTCCACCAGTCAGTCAGCCCAAGATGTATCCACAACCACCAACATGGAGAAAATGATTACATATGGTAGAGTTGCAGTCTTGATGCTCCTATATGTTTTCGGACCCCTGGATATGCAGCTTGCTCATAGTCCTGTGTGCCCGTCCTTCTTTTTGTAATACATGTCGATTGTTTGGTGTGTGTGTCCAGCATGCTGGTTCCTTCCCTCGCTCTCATGTACCGGTACAGCTTGATTCCTGCAGTCATTTCTTCTTCTCCCTTCTCTCTAATAGACATTGATGCTGAGTATGTAATCCCCCTCCCCTGAATATTTAGTGGTACTATATCTACTATGCATTCTAATCGGGAAACACTGATCTACAGTGTCTTTCTACGCATCCTATGCTTTCTTCTCTATTTACAACCTGTGTGATCTGCTCTCCCCGAAGATGTGGATGCTTTTTCTCTCCATTCTAAACTGCTGTGTAAATCATCTACTCCTTCCTGCTCCTATCTTTAAAGGGGTACTCTGCTGGAAAACATTTTTTTTTTTTTTAAATAACTGGTGCCAGAAAGTTATACAGATTTGTAAATTACTTCTGTTTTAATATCTTAATCCTTCCAGTACTTATTAGCTGCTGTATGCTTCAGAGGAAGTTATGTAGTTCTTTCCAGTCTAAGGCACCTCTGTCCGTGTCAGGAATTGCCCAGAGCAGGAACAAGTCCCCATACCAAACCTCTCCTGCTCTGGACAGTTCCTGACATGGACAGAGGTGTCAGCAGAGAGCACTGTGGTCAGATAGAAAAGAAATTCAAAAAGAAAAGAACTTCCTGTGGAGAATACAGCAGCTGATAAGTACTGGAAGGGTTAAGATTTTTTAATAGAAATATTTTACAAATCTATTTAACTTTCTGGCACCAGTTGATTAAAAAAAAAATGTTTTCCATCGGAGTACCCCTTTAAGAGTGACCTGGAGCAAAAACATGCAATGCAACCAATGTGAGTGCGAAAGGCTTTATCAGGATTACAAGAACAAAGCCAATTTCTTAAAAAAACAGAGCCACTCTTGTTCTCAGGTTGTGTGTTGTACTGCAGCTCAGTTCCTTTGAAGTGAATGGAGCCAAGTTGCAATACCTCACACAACCTGAGGACAAGAGTGGCACTGTTTTGGAAGAAATGAGCTCAGTTTTTCTATTCATGGATAAGAGACTAGGTAAAAAAAAAAAAAGCATCTTAGGTATCGGCTGGAATAATTTTCTGGTTTTGTGGCTAGGCGCAAAAAAAAAAAAGGAATCAAAAATGATTATTAATATCTAGTTATTAACTTTATCTGGAATGCTCATGGCAATGTCATTGTTGTAAATTGGTGCTGGGGACGCTGCCGTTCTTCATAGTGCGCCGGGTAATCTTTGAATACTGATCGAGAAATTCAAGGAAAAGTTATTTTTAACTCTGTATGTGACAAACTTGCAGCATAATGGTGCACAGTATCCCAGTCATTATTCCTGGCAAACACCATCGCTTCACTGGACCCGAGAGATTTGTTTTCTTATTTAATATTAATACTATTCTGTAATATGCTACAAAGTCATCCGGCCCCTGCATATGTATTAAATCATCCCCAGAGAAGAGACTACACTGTACTCGATGTAACAGAGTAATGGTACGTCAATTATGGCCATGAATAGTCTGAAAATATGTTTGTATATGTATATATATATATATATATATATATATATATATATATATATATATATATACTGTATATCCCATAAGTGAGTCGTCCCCCCACATTATATATATACAGTATCTCCCATAAGTGAGTCCCCCCCTCACATTGTATATACAGTATATCCCATAAGTGAGTCCACCCACATTATATATATACAGTATATCCCATAAGTGACTCCACCCCTCACATTATATATACAGTATATCCCATAAGTGACTCCACCCCTCACATTATATACAGTATCTCCCATAAGTGGGTCCACCCCTCACATTATATTTACAGTATATCCCATAAGTGAGTCCACCCCTCACATTATATATACAGTATATCCCATAAGTGACTCCACCCCTCACATTATATATACAGTATATCCCATAAGTGATTCCACCCCTCACATTATATATACAGTATATCCCATAAGTGACTCCACCCCTCACATTATATATACAGTATCTCCCATAAGTGAGTCCACCCCTCACATTATATATACAGTATCTCCCATAAGTGATTCCACCCCTCACATTATATACAGTATATACCATAAGTGACTCCACCCCTCACATTATATATACAGTATATCCCATAAGTGAGTCCACCCCTCACATTATATATACAGTATATCCTATAAGTGACTCCACCCCTCACATTATATATACAGTATATCCCATAAGTGACTCCACCCCTCACATTATATATACAGTATATCCCATAAGTGACTCCACCCCTCACATTATATATACAGTATCTCCCATAAGTGACTCCACCCCTCACATTATATATACAGTATCTCCCATAAGTGAGTCCACCCCTCACATTATATATACAGTATCTCCCATAAGTGACTCCACCCCTCACATTATATATACAGTATCTCCCATAAGTGACTCCACCCCTCACATTATATATACAGTATATACAATAAGTGAGTCCACCCCTCACATTATATATACAGTATATACAATAAGTGACTCCACCCCTCACATTATATATACAGTATATACAATAAGTGACTCCACCCCTCACATTATATATACAGTATATACAATAAGTGACTCCACCCCTCACATTATATATACAGTATATACAATAAGTGACTCCACCCCTCACATTATATATACAGTATCTCCCATAAGTGACTCCACCCCTCACATTATATATACAGTATATCCCATAAGTGAGTCCACCCCTCACATTATATATACAGTATCTCCCATAAGTGACTCCACCCCTCACATTATATATACAGTATCTCCCATAAGTGACTCCACCCCTCACATTATATATACAGTATATCCCATAAGTGAGTCCACCCCTCACATTATATACAGTATCTCTCATAGGTGACTCCACCCCTCACATTAAATATACAGTATATCCCATAAGTGAGTCCACCCCTCACATTATATATACAGTATATCCCATAAGTGAGTCCACCCCTCATATTATATATACAGTATATCCCATAAGTGACTCCACCCCTCACATTATATATACAGTATATCCCATAAGTGACTCCACCCCTCACATTATATACCGTATATCCCATAAGTGACTCCACCCCTCACATTATATACAGTATATCCCATAAGTGAGTCCACCCCTCACATTATATATACAGTATATCCCATAAGTGAGTCCACCCCTCACATTATATATACAGTATATCCCATAAGTGAGTCCACCCCTCACATTATATATAGTATATCCCATAAGTGACTCCACCCCTCACATTATATACAGTATATCCCATAAGTGAGTCCACCCCTCACATTATATATACAGTATATCCCATAAGTGAGTCCACCCCTCACATTATATATACAGTATATCCCATAAGTGACTCCACCCCTCACATTATATATACAGTATCTTCCATAAGTGAGTCCACCCCTCACATTATATATACAGTATATACCATAAGTGAGTCCACCCCTCACATTATATATAGTATATCCCATAAGTGACTCCACCCCTCACATTATATATACAGTATCTCCCATAAGTGAGTCCACCCCTCACATTATATATACAGTATATCCCATAAGTGACTCCACCCCTCCCATTATATACCGTATATCCCATAAGAGACTCCACCCCTCACATTATATATACAGTATATCCCATAAGTGACTCCACCCCTCACATTATATACAGTATATCCCATAAGTGACTCCACCCCTCACATTATATACAGTATATCCCATAAGTGACTCCACCCCTCACATTATATATACAGTATATCCTATAAGTGACTCCACCCCTCACATTATATATACAGTATATCCCATAAGTGACTCCACCCCTCACATTATATATACAGTATATCCCATAAGTGACTCCACCCCTCACATTATATACAGTATATCCCATAAATGACTCCACCCCTCACATTATATATACAGTATATCCCATAAGTGAGTCCACCCCTCACATTATATATACAGTATCTCCCATAAGTGAGTCCACCCCTCACATTATATATAGTATATCCCATAAGTGACTCCACCCCTCACATTATATATACAGTATCTCCCATAAGTGAGTCCACCCCTCACATTATATACAGTATCTCCCATAAGTGACTCCACCCCTCACATTATATACAGTATATCCCATAAGTGAGTCCACCCCTCACATTATATACAGTATATCCCATAAGTGAGTCCACCCCTCACATTATATATACAGTATATCCCATAAGTGAGTCCACCCCTCACATTATATACAGTATATCCCATAAGTGACTCCACTCCTCACATTATATATACAGTATATCCCATAAGTGAGTCCCCCCTCACATTATATATACAGTATATCCCATAAGTGAGTCCACCCCTCACATTATATACAGTATATCCCATAAGTGAGTCCACCCCTCACATTATATATACAGTATATACCATAAGTGACTTCACCCCTCACATTATATATACAGTATATCCCGTAAGTGACTCCACCCCTCACATTATATATACAGTATATCCCATAAGTGACTCCACTCCTCACATTATATATACAGTATATCCCATAAGTGAGTCCACCCCTCACATTATATATACAGTATCTCCCATAAGTAACTCCACCCCTCACATTATATATACAGTATATCCCATAAGTGAGTCCACCCCTCACATTATATATACAGTATATCCCATAAGTGACTACACCCCTCACATTATATACAGTATATCCCATAAGTGAGTCCACCCCTCACATTATATACAGTATATCCCATAAGTGAGTCCACCCCTCACATTATATATAGTATATCCCATAAGTGACTCCACCCCTCACATTATATATACAGTATCTCCTATAAGTGAGTCCACCCCTCACATTATATATACAGTATATCCCATAAGTGAGTCCACCCCTCACATCATATACAGTATCTCCCATAAGTGAGTCCACCCCTCACATTATATATACAGTATCTCCCATAAGTGAGTCCACCCCTCACATTATATATACAGTATATCCCATAAGTGAGTCCACCCCTCACATTATATATACAGTATATCCCATAAGTGACTCCACCCCTCACATTATATATACAGTATCTCCCATAAGTGAGTCCACCCCTCACATTATATATACAGTATATCCCATAAGTGAGTCCACCCCTCACATTATATGTACAGTATTTCCCATAAGTGACTCCACCCCTCACATTATATATACAGTATCTCCCATAAGTGACTCCACCCCTCACATTATATATACAGTATCTCCCATAAGTGACTCCACCCCTCACATTATATATACAGTATTTCCCATAAGTGACTCCACCCCTCACATTATATATACAGTATATAGCATAAGTGACTCCACCCCTCACATTATATACAGTATATCCCATAAGTGACTCCACCCCTCACATTATATACAGTATCTCCCATAAGTGACTCCACCCCTCACATTATATATACAGTATATCCCATAAGTGAGTCCACCCCTCACATTATATATACAGTATATCCCATAAGTGACTCCACCCCTCACATTATATACAATATCTCTAGGCACTATCACACATTTTGTAACAAATATTGATCTTTTTTTAACCCTTACCAGACAGATCATACAGAGTAATCTTTGTCACCTCTGTGCCACCAATGCCTCGTGTTAATATAATGACTATTAACTTTTATTCTTTCTATCAAGACTGTCGTTGACACAACATAAATGTACAATGATGCATTGCTGTGAAGAAGGGGAAAGAAAAACTGGATAATTTGGGTTCCTCATGATGAAGTAATTGGCAGGAGATTGAATAATAGAGGACATTGTTTAATTTGGAGGCCGGCCTCCAGTAAGATTGATGAGCCTCGTAGAGATTGTGGTGTATGAACAACCGGTTCCTGAATTGGCCGGCTTGTCATGACGAAGTGGAATCCATGGCTTACCACTGTGTTCTTCTAATGCAGGTCCACGGTGTTTGTGTCTGATAATTAGAGTTGGGGTTGTAATTGTAGAGATAAGGATGTGAGCCATCCGATAGGCCGAGACAGTAACATTACATCTGCTTTCTCTTCGTATACAGCTGCAAGAAGATTCCGAAATGATGAGTAATGTCGGCTTTTAAAAGTGTGGGAACTCACCCAATCTTTCCACTCAAGGCCTTGTACTGCAGAAATCCTGCCAATGGGAATGGTGTTCTTACTGTGGAAAAAGTGCAGGAACTCCATTCCCATGTGTTCCAGCAGGACTTGAGCCATGTTCTAGTCATCGAACCTTATACTAAGAAAGCCAACTTGTATCGTTTGTACTTGTCATTCAGTTGTCCATTGAAATGTTCATAGGTTCTAAAGCTCTAGAGGTACTCATGTTAAGGTGTCCAGAGGAAAAGTTGGCCAAACTGATTTTAGCTTAACCAGCTAACTATCGTATGGATGTGTCCTTTAATTTTCCTTTAGTTTAGGGAAGGATCACCATTTCTCACAAAACCATTCCAACACAATATGAGGACATGTTACCAGAACAATCTAAAGGCTTCATTCACATAACAATGACTGGGTGTCCACACATAGTCAGAAATAGCATATACATTTAGTAACAGAGTGTCACCAAATCATGTTGTGGTGAAATGCTAGTTACCATATCGAAGATTCAGAATTTTCATTATTGCATTAAAGGGGTACTCTGCTGCTCAGGGTTTGGAACAATATGCTCCGAATGCTTAGAGCCGGCGCTGGGAGCTTGTGATGTCACAGCCCTGCCCCCTCATGATGTCAAGCCCTGCCCCCTCAATGCAAGTGTATGGGAGGGGGCATGACGGCTGTGCAGTGGATGTCAGAATGAGTGAGCAGCAGAACAGAGCCAAATGCAGAAGCTAGACAGATAAAAAAGACATGTGAAGAAATGACATGACCCAGTAAGTAACATATAGAAGCATTCTTTTTTGTGGTATGTCCAGTACGCTTTAAGAGTGGACACATCTGTATTATACTTTTTTGGTGTGGGGCCACTCTCTCCAATCTATACTCTTGGACGCATTAAAGTGTTACCTTACTTTAGAAAAACTTGTAATGCGCCATAAGACATATCAAAGATTTGATTGGTCGGGGTCTCAGTGCTTAAAGGGGTACTCCCGTGGAAACCTTTTTTTTTTTATTTTCTTTTTTTTAAATCAAGTGAGCAGAGGAAAATCCCCATAGCAAACATATGCTGCTCTGGACAGTTCCTAAAATGGACAGCAGAGGTCAGCAGAGAGCACTGTGGTCATGACATCAGAGGAAATGCATTTCTTTTTTGTATTTCTCTTTAGTATACAGCCCCTAAAAAGTACTGGAAGGATTAAGATTTTTTAATAGAAGTGATTTACAAATCTGTTTAACTTTCTGGCACCAGTGGATTTAAAAAAAAAAGTTTTCCACGGGAGTACCCCTTTAAACCATCAGAAGTCAGGAGCGATTCCTGTCTAGCTTCTCTGGACGGCCCCATAGACTTACAATAGGGCTGCAGGACAGAGATCAATAAATTCGGGGAATGAAGCACACTCTCCTGAATAGAGGGGGGAGGGGGGGGGGGGGGCAAGCACTGAGACCCCAACCAATCGAAACTCTTGACATGTCAAAAGTATTTTTATTTTATTTTTTTTGTAACGAAAGGGACACTTCAAGTACAGATCCCAGTACTCAATGTATATTTTACCGATACTAATTCAATCCAGCACAAATGAGTTCATCTATCAGTCATTTCAAGCCACCTGTGAAGAACGTGAAATGTTTCACTCCTGGATGCTTTCCAGAATCAGAGAACTTTACGAAATTACAAAATGAGTTTAGCTGAATGATAAAAAAAAATAAAAAAAAATAAAAAATATATATAAATTATAATCATTTTTATTTTATTATATATATGTGTATATATATATATATATATATATATATATATATATATATATATATCACAGTGCTTATTTTTTTCAACACCAATAGCTAGGAGGACTCATTATGTGAACTCAATAAAACCTGCACTTATGCAAAACCGTCCCAAAAAAAAAAATGTATTTTTGTTACCATCAGATCAGGCAGAACAGATTGGATGCACCAGATGCTGATATACCGCCAGATCAGAAACTTTAAATTAAAAAAAGTAAACTTTCCAAATGAATGTTCGACTGACTTCTTTCAAAACGCATAAAAAAGGACGAGAATCAGAATTTTAATACTTGTATTAATGTTTTATCAGAATGTGACTAGTGTTGAGCGGCGTAGGCCATATTTGAATTCAGGATATTTCGCAAATATATGGATGAATATTTGTCATATATTCGCAAAATTCGCATATTCGCAATATTCGCTGCCTTTTTTTTTTACTATGCGCCATAAAATTTGCATTTGCCTTAAAATTCACATGCACATGCGCAATATGGCGTGATAAGAGCTAAAAGAAAGGATGGATCAATATGCACGAAAATTCGCATATGCCAATTTTCGGGAGCTCGCCAGTTTGATAGAGTAACTAGTATTGGAGCCTTGTTTGCACCACAAGCTGGAAGCAGGGAGGGATGATCACTGTGATGTGAACTGTGAAAAAAAATAATGCAAATATTCGTAATTGCGAATATATGGCGCTATATTCGCGAATTCGCGAATATGCTATATTCTGGATAAATATTTGCATTGCGAATATTTGCGCCCAACACTAAATGTGAAGTATGGAATCTCCGGATAGAAGTCCCTGCATCGTCTCTTTAGAGTAGTGTTTCCCAACCAGGGTCCCTCCAGCTGTTGCAAAACTAGGACTCCCAGCATGCCCGGACAGCCTTTGGCTGTCCGGGCATGCTGGGAGTTGTAGTTTTGCAACAGCTGGAGGAACCCTGTTTGGGAAACACTGCCTTAGATAATACAGATTGGTGACTAGACAGTGATATCACTTTCATCCAATCCTCCACACTCCCCTTTTCTTCAAGAGCATTATTTCCCAACCAGGGTTCCTCCAGCTGTTGCAAAACTACAACTCTCAGAATTCTCAGACAGTGTTTTTTTGCAACAGCTGGAGGCACACTGGTTGGAAAACACTGCCTTTGACAGTACAGATTAGTGGCTGGCCAGTGGTATCACTTTCATCCAATCCTCCACACTCCATGATTTTTCTCTTTAGCCCACTATAATCTTGTTTCCCATTTGGTTTTTGCCCCCCAAACCCCATATCATTCAGCCAATTTCTTACAATTTTGTCACCATCACTGTCTCCTATCCCCCCCCCCCCCCCATTTAATTTCCATTTGTGTGGTTAAGCATTTTCTATTTTCCAAGAATATTTCTATTTTAAGTTTTCTGGTTTTTACATGTTAATGCCTTCTTTAGGAAACCTGTACGTTCTCCTTTTTAAAATCTTCTAAGTTTTTTCATATCGTATTTTGCACACGGCTGACTGGGAACAACCAGCATCCCCTACAACACTCTGTATGGGACTTTAAGTTGTTTTATAATCTTTTACACTGGTAATATTGGCAGTTTTCTTGTTGAGGCCATGATTTCTATCATTATGTAAAGTCTACAGTTCAGTGCCTTCCCTTTGACAAGGATTATATTGATCATCATTATTTTAATAATAATATTTATTATTAGTGTTATTATTATTATTATTATTATTTTATTCAAATTTCTATTTTTTCTTCCTGAGCTAGAAAAAAATTACAAATTGTAAATTGTCCCATGAAAAACAGACCGTGGTGACAAGTAATTGACTCTTGTCAGCTTCAAATGGACTTGACACTGTTGGGGCATAAAATGGTTTTGGGACCTGGGCCCATTATTAAAATAATGATGATAATAATGATCATAATGATGATGATCATCATCATTATTGTTATCATCATTATTTTAATAATAATATTTATTATTATTATTATTATTGTTATTATAATTATTATTATTTTTCATAATTCAAATTTAAATTTTTTTCTTCTTCTTGATCTAGAAAAAAATTATAAATTGTAAATTGTCCCATGAAAAACAGACCGTGGTAACAAGGAATTGACTCTTGTCAGCTTCAAATGGACTTGTTACTGTTGGGGCATAATGTGGTTTCGGGAACTGGGTCCACAATTTTTTTTTCTCTTCATCTATTTGGCACCCTATTATTATTATTATTATAATAATAATTAAAGGGGTATTCCAGGCAAAACCATTTTTTATATATATCAACTGGCTCCGGAAAGTTAAACAGATTTGTAAATTACTTCTATTAAAAAATCTTAATCCTTCCAATAATTATTAGCTTCTGAAGTTTTCTTTCTAACTGTTCAATGATGATGTCACGTCCCGGGAGCTGTGCATGATGGGAGAATATCCCCATAGGAACTGCACAGCTCCCGGGACGTGAGTCATCAGAGAGCAGTTAGACAGAAAACAACAACTCAACTTCAGAAGCTAATAACTATTGGAAGGATTAAGATTTTTTAATAGAAGTAATTTACAAATCTGTTTAACTTTCCGGAGCCAGTTGATATATAAAAAAAAGTTTTGGCCTGGATAACCCCTTTAATTATTATTTTTATTAACATTATTATTATTATTAATAACATAATAATAATTATAATTATTATTTATTTTATTTAATTATTTATTTATTTTTTTAACCACTAAAGGTTTTTTGTTTTCCGATGCTCTAGTGAACCTAATTGACTCTGGATACCTCGATACATCCCATACTCCACAATGGTGTCCTGTTAAATTACCTCTACAATTTCTACAGTATGGGGGAGATTTATCAAAACCTGTGCAGAGGAAGAGTGGTGCAGTTGCCCATAGCAACCAATCAGATTGCTTCTTTCATTTTCCACAGGCCTCTAAAGAGGCCTGTGGAAAATGAAAGAAGCAATCTGATTGGTTGCTATGGGCAACTGCACCACTCTTCCTTTGCACAGGTTTTGATAAATCTCCCCATATAGCTCTGTAGATACTGATAAGGATGGACCGAGTGGGGGCTTTCAAATATGATTGACTGTGCTGCTATATACTTTGCCAAGTGTCGACACAAGAAGGGTATACACCACACAGAGGATGTTGGTATACACTTTTTCTTAGCAGGAAGCTCTGCCGTTCCCAAAAGAGTTCTCTTTTAATTCAGAAAAAACTGTTGGTTTTTACATTGTGCAAAGAAGGAGGTTTAGGGATGGAGAGTTATGACATCACAATTGTTACAGTTTAATTGGTTGTTCAAATATTGTGTCCGTATATATTAGCATATCTAGTGTCCATTCATTTCTTGGCAAAAGGTCTCTGTTCGTCAGATGTTTAGTCTTTCTACTCCTGCATGGAGTCATCTCAAGGCCTCTATTCGGAGTCACGAGCAGATAGCATTCTGACGTATATGGGTTGAAGGGTAAAACTATGCGTCCTTCTATATGCTGATTAGTCATTTGAGTGTGGCATAGCATAAGTTCTTATTTTGCAAGCCCTTTAGTTTGAGATTTCGGAATTTTCCACAAAGCCCAATGTTTAGACTTCCTGTATCCATAGTCTCCATCTCAAGGTTCTTGATTACCATATTTTTCGCCGTATAAGACGCACTTTTTCTTCCCCCAAACTGGGGGGGGGGGGGAGTTGGTGCGTCTTATACAGCGAATACCTGCGGCCATCAACAGCCGGGACCCGCGGCTAATACAGGACATCACCGATCGCGGTGATGCCCTGTATTAACCCTTCAGACGCGGCGATCAAAGCTGACCGCCGCGTCTGAAGCGAAAATAACACTAACCCGGCTGTTCAGTTGGGCTGTTCGGGTGAAATCGCGGCATCCCGAACAGGTTACAGGACACCGGGAGGGACCTTACCTGCCTCCTCGGTCTCTGCTCCGTGCCGGGATCCCCTGCATGGCCGGTGCTCTCCTTCGACATCATCACGTCGTCGCGCACGCCGTCCCATCATCCAATAGGAGCGGCGTGCGTAGCGACGTGATGACACCAACGGAGAGCGTGGATCCAGGGGAAGAAGACGTCCAGAGCGTCGGGGACACCACAGGGACGCGGCGACAGTGATGGAGGGCGACATCCAGGTCAGCGGTGACGGGTCCGGAGCGGCGGGGACAGGCGAGTATTACCTCCTATCCAGTGCTGGGATTTGTAGTTTTGCAACATCTGGAGGTCCGCAGGTTGAAGATAACTGTTGGGTGCAGAATCTTGTTTTTCTAGATTTTGCACCTTTAAAATAGGGTGCGTCTTATATGCCGGTGCGTCCTATAGGGCGAAAAATACGGTATGTGCAAAGAGCAGCTGAAATGTTTTGAATTAAGGAAAGCAAAGTTCTTCTATAATAGCTTCTCTAGAATTTTAGCAAAGGCATGTGAGTATAGATATAGCGATCAATATATCAATATATTATAAACCCAACAATATCACAAGAAACGTAATATATTGTTATTACCATTGCTGTGTTCCCTTCCCCATGCCGTTGCTATGATTTAATATGATACAATTAGTAAATTAAATTTGCCCTTGGATAAACCTTCCCTAAACATTTCCTGTTATTCTCCATGAAGAGTGTTTTTTTTTCTCAGATATGAAAACCTTCTACGTGCGCGGAGCCGGCGGCAGTGTTGTGGTGTTGGCGTGTGATAGTCTTCGCACTTTTGCACTTTCTGTATACTCATCCTTCAGCACCTGCCAACCTAATGGAGCTGTCAGCTGTCCTCTAGGCCAATAGACGGGCCCCAGAACCCCCGCCATGTGTCCCCTGATCCTCATACTAACACAATATCCTGCTCTTATATACATCTGTACAACTAACAAGATTTTACTGTTCACAATATTCTATTATTTATCTATCTCATATCTATCTATCTACAGTCATGGCCGTAAATGTTGGCACCCCTGAAATTTTTTTGAGAAAATTAAGTATTTCTCACAGAAAAGGATTGCAGTAACACATGTTTTGCTATACACATGTTTATTCCCTTTTTTTGTGTATTGGAACTAAATCAAAAAAGGGAGGGAAAAAAAAGTAAATTGGACATAATGTCACCAAACTCCAAAAATGGGCTGGACAAAATTATTGGCACCCTTTCAAAATCGTGGACAAATAAAATTCTTTCAAGCATTTGATGCTCCTTTTAGCTCACCTGGGGCAAGTAACAGGATAAGTAATGTAATGTATGTACACAGTGACCTCACCAGCAGAATAGTGAATACAGCTCTGGAGTATAATACAGGATATAACTCAGGATTAGTATAGGATAAGTAATGTAATGTATGTACTCAGTGACCTCACTAGCAGAATAGTGAGTATAGTGAGTGGGGTCACTGTATGAAATTACATTACTTACCCTGTACATGGGTTTACATTATTAGTGTCTATACTGTATACCAGTATTTCCTAACTAAAGTGCTTCCAGCTGTTAAAAAACTACTACTTTTGCAACAGCTGGAGGCACCCTGGTTGCCCCCTCTTTATATTGTATCAGTGCCCCTATTATACAGTAGCCCGACCCCCCCTCCGTATTACATACACTTTGTACAGATACACACTCACACACATGCACTTTATATATTCATACACAAGCACATTACATAGACACACAGATATACACACACATATATATATATATATATATGTATATATATATATATATATATATATATATATATATATATATACACACACATGCTCACACACATATGTACATGTAGGGACACTTGCTTTAAAAAAAATCCTCTATTCAGTCACCATCTTCTTTGTAGATCTTTCCCCTGTGCACAGTCACGGGCAGCCAGGGCCGAACTGGGACCAAAAATAGGCCCGGGCATACTAGAATATGCAGCCCATTTATTTTTTGGTGGGGGTCCCAGCAGTCAGACCCCCACCAAACTAAAATGGGCTGCATAGTCTAAAACCCCCAGGTTGATCTCCAGCTGTTGTAAAGCTACAACTCCCATCATGTCTGGAGCCTCAGAAGTTGTAGTTTTGTATCAGCTGGAGACCACAGATTGGAGTACAGTGCCACCCATCATCACTGCAGGACTTAAAAGTGACTACAGCAGTGATGGGACAGTCAGGAGAATACACAAGGATATCACTGACCTGAGTGACGTCTTCTCTGTTAGTCCAGATATCAGGACGTCTTCCAGCTCCATCTTCTCTGTAGAGTCTGACGCCCGGACATCATTGGTTCCTCACTATGTCAGCAGATCCTTATCCTCTGTATGAAGACAATGATTATTATAACTCTACCAAATACTATGGCACCTGAAAATTATTCTGCCATACACTGTACCCCCAAATATAAAACAACCTTCCACTGTACCCCTGAATATAATATGGCCACACACTTTACCCTCTGAATATAATACAGCCAACCACTGTACACCTGAATATAATACAGCCAACCACTGTACCCCTGAATACAATACTGCCAACCACTGTACCCCGTAATAATATACAGCCAACCACTGTACCCCTGAATAATATACAGCCAACCAAAGTACCCCTGAATAATATACAGCCAACCACTGTACCCCTGAATAATATACAGCCAACCACTGTACCCCTGAATATAATACTGCCAACCACTGTACCCCTGAATATAATACAGCCAACCACTGTACCCCTGAATAATATACAGCCAACCACTGTACCCCTGAATATAATACTGCCAACCACTGTACCCCTGAATATAATACTGCCAACCACTATACCCCTGAATACAATACTGCCAACCACTGTACCCCTGAATAATATACAGCCAACCACTGTACCCCTGAATAATATACAGCCAACCACTGTACACCTGAATATAATACAGCCAACCACTGTACCCCTGAATAATATACAGCCAACCTCTGTACCCCTGAATATAATACAGCTAACCACTGTACCCCTGAATAATATAAAGCCAACCACTGTACCCCTGAATATAATACAGCCAACCACTGTACCCCTGAATAATATACAGCCAACCACTGTACTCCTGAATATAATACAGCCAACCACTGTACCCCTGAATAATATACAGCCAACCACTGTACCCCTGAATAATATACAGCCAACCACTGTACCCGTGAATAATATACAGCCAACCACTGTACCCCTGAATATAATACTGCCAACCACTGTACCCCTGAATAATATACAGCCAACCACTGTACTCCTGAATGTAATACGGCCAACCACTGTACCCCTGAATATAATACTGCCAACCACTGTACCCCTGAATATAATACAGCTCACCACTGTACCCCTGAATATAATACTGCCAATCACTGTACACCTGAATATAATACAGCCAACCACTGTACCCCTGAATATAATACTGCCAACCACTGCACCCCTGAATAATATACAGCCAACCACTGTACTCCTGAATGTAATACGGCCAACCACTGTACCCCTGAATAATATACAGCCAACCACTGTACCCCTGAACAATATACAGCCAACCACTGTACACCTGAATATAATACAGCTAACCACTGTACCCCTGAATAATATAAAGCCAACCACTGTACTCCTGAATGTAATACGGCCAACCACTGTACCCCTGAATAATATACAGCCAACCACTGTACCCCTGAACAATATACAGCCAACCTCTGTACCCCTGAATATAATACAGCTAACCACTGTACCCCTGAATAATATAAAGCCAACCACTGTACCCCTGAATATAATACAGCCAACCACTGTACCCCTGAATAATATACAGCCAACCACTGTACTCCTGAATATAATACAGCCAACCACTGTACCCCTGAATAATATACAGCCAACCACTGTACCCCTGAATAATATACAGCCAACCACTGTATCCCTGAATATAATACAGCCAACCACTGTACCCCTGAATAATATACAGCCAACCACTGTACCCCTGAATATAATACTGCCAACCACTGCACCCCTGAATAATATACAGCCAACCACTGTACTCCTGAATGTAATACGGCCAACCACTGTACCCCTGAATATAATACTGCCAACCACTGTACCCCTGAATATAATACAGCCAACCACTGTACCCTGAATACAATACTGCCAATCACTGTACCCTTGAATAATATACAGCCAACCAATGTACCCCTGAATAATATACAGCCAACCACTGTACTCCTGAATACAATACTGCCAAGCACTGTACTCCTGAATATAATATTGCCAACCACTGTACTGCTGAATATAATATTGCCAACCACTGTACTCCTGAATATAATAAAGCCTACCACTGTACTCCTGAATATAATACAGCCTACCACTGTACTCCTGAATATAATAAAGCCTACCACTGTACTCCTGAATATAATACGGCCAACCACTGTACCCCTGAATATAATATTGCCAACCACTGTACCCCTGAATATAATACTGCCAACCACTGTACCTCTGAATATAATACAGCCAACCACTGTACCCCTGAATAATATTATGCCAACCACTGTACCCCTGAATATAATACAGCCAACCACTGTACCCCTGAATACAATACTGCCAATCACTGTACCCTTGAATAATATACAGCCAACCACTGTACCCCTGAAAAATATACAGCCAACCACTGTACCCCTGAATACAATACTGCCAACCACTGTACCCCTGAATAATATACAGCCAACCATTGTACCCCTGAATATAATACTGCAAACCACTGTACTCCGGAATATAATACAGCCAACCACAGTACCCCTGAATAATATACAGCCAACCACTGTACCCCTGAATATAATACAGCCCACCACTGTACCCCTGAATAATATACAGCCAACCACTGTACCCCTGAATATAATATTGCCAACCACTGTACCCCTGAATAATATACAGCCAACCACTGTACCCCTGAATATAATACTGCCAACCACTGTACCCCTGAATATAATACAGCCAACCACTGTACCCCTGAATATAATAAAGCCCACCACTGTACCCCGTAATAATATACAGCCAACCACTGTACCCCTGAATATAATACTGCCAACCACTGTACCCCATAAAAATATACAGCCAAGCACTGTACCCCTGAATATAATACAGCCAAACACTGTACCCCTGAAGAATATACAGCCAACCACTGTACCCCTGAATATAATACTGCCAACCACTGTACCCTGAATATAATACAGCCAACCACTGTACCCCTGAATAATATACAGCCAACCACTGTACCCCTGAATAATATACAGCCAACCACTGTACCCCTGAATATAATACTGCCAACCACTGTACCTCTGAATATAATACTGCCAACCATGGTACCCCTGAATATAATACAGCCAACCACTGTACCCCTGAATGTAATACGACCAACCACTGTACCCCTAAATTTAATATGACCACACATTGTACCCCTAAATATAATACTGCCAACCACTTTACCCCTTAACATAATATGGCCACACACTTTACCCCTGAACATAATATGGCCACACACTTTATCCCTGAACATAATATGGCCACACACTGTACCCCTGAACATAATATGGCCACACACTTTACCCCTGAACATAATATGGCCACACACTGTACCCCTGAACATAATAATATGGCCACACACTTTACCCCTGGACATAATATGGCCACACACTGTACCCCTGAACATAATATGGCCACACACTTTACCCCTGAACATAATATGGCCACACACTTTACCCCTGAACATAATATGGCCACACACTTTACCCCTGAACATAATATGGCCACACACTTTACCCCTGAACATAATATGGCCACACACTTTACCCCTGAACATAATATGGCCACACACTTTACCCCTGAACATAATATGGCCACACACTGTACCCCTGAACATAATAATATGGCCACACACTGTTTCTTCTTTATGGCAGAATCCCCCTCCTGTACTTTCCTCACCCAGACTCCAAAGTCCCCCAAGACCCATTTTTCCCCTCCTCCTTAAGACCCCTAAGGGCTCGTCCACACTGCGGACATTCAACTGGTGGAATGTCCGCCTTCTGCAGGCGCTGCTGGCAATGCATTCTGGGTGAACTCTGCCCACAGAATGAACATTCTAATGGTTGGACGTCCATTCCAATGGCAGAATTACCCTGTAGTAATTCCGCAATGTGCACAATGCATTAGTATCCCGGAATTTCGCTGGCAGAATGTCCACAGTGTGGATGAGCCCTAAGTCCCCCCCCAGACCCATATCTACCCTCTTCTTTCAGACACTTAAATCCCCCCAGACACATCTGTCTCCTCCAGACCCCTAAGTCCTCATTTAGACTATCTATCTCTCTATCTCATATCTATATATCTATCATCTACCCATCCATTTAATTTATTTATCTATTTGACCCTGTTACATAGCTGCTATATTTTCCTCTGTTCAGCAGACCTCATAGTGTCGGCTGTAAGATCTCTGTACTGTGGGAACTTATATATTGGGGGTCCAGCTGTAGATCGGGGGGGACATCAGACATACTAGTAGAGCTCATAATGTAAAATAAAGAAGATTTCCGGTAGTGTAGAATTTTTAGATAGAACATCCCAAGGTTATCCTGACCTGACCCTCATGTTTAACACCTTTTTACATAAAAGAAAGAGACTTAGTAGAGTTGTGTTTCTTGTAGAGTTGCGTCGCTTGTAGAGTTGTATTTCTTGTAGAGTTTTGTTGCTTGTAGAGTTGTATTTCTTGTAGAGTTGTGTCGCTTGTAGAGTTGTGTCGCTTGTAGAGTTGTGTTGCTTGTAGAGTTGTGTTGCTTGTAGAGTTGTGTCTCTTGTAGAGTTGTGTTGCTTGTAGAGTTGTGTCGCTTGTAGAGTTGTGTCACTTGTAGGGTTGTGTCGCTTGAAGAGTTTTGTTGCTTGTAGAGTTGTATTTCTTGTAGAGTTGTGTCGCTTGTAGAGTTGTGTCGCTTGTAGAGTTGTGTTTCTTGTAGAGTTGTGTCGCTTGTAGAGCTGTGTCGCTTGTAGAGTTGTGTCGCTTGTAGAGTTGTGTCGCTTGTAGAGTTGTGTCACTTGTAGAGTTGTGTCGCTTGTAGAGTTGTGTTGCTTGTAGAATTGTTTTGCTTGAAGAGTTTTGTCGCTTGTAGAGTTGTGTTTCTTGTAGAGTTGTGTCGCTTGTAGAGTTGTGTCGCTTGTAGAGTTGTGTTGCTTGTAGAGCCGTGTCGCTTGTAGAGCTGTGTCGCTTGTAGAGCTGTGTCACTTGTAGAGTTGTGTCGCTTGTAGAGTTGTGTCGCTTGTAGAGTTGTGTCGCTTGTAGAGTTGTGTTGCTTGAAGAGTTTGTGTCGCTTGTAGAGTTGTGTTTCTTGTAGAGTTGTGTCGCTTGTAGAGCTGTGTCGCTTGTACAGTTGTGTCGCTTGTAGAGTTGTGTCACTTGTAGAGTTGTGTCGCTTGTAGAGTTGTGTCACTTGTAGAGTTGTGTTGCTTGTAGAATTGTTTTGCTTGAAGAGTTTTGTCGCTTGTAGAGTTGTGTTTCTTGTAGAGTTGTGTTTCTTGTAGAGTTGGGTCGCTTGTAGAGTTGTGTCGCTTGTAGAGCCGTGTCGCTTGTAGTGTTGTGTCGCTTGTAGAGTTGTGTCGCTTGTAGAGCTGTGTCGCTTGTAGAGTTGTGTCGCTTGTAGAGTTGTGTCACTTGTAGAGTTGTGTCGCTTGTAGAGTTGTGTTGTTTGTAGAATTGCGTTGCTTGAAGAGTTTTGTCGCTTGTAGAGTTGTGTTTCTTGTAGAGTTGTGTCGCTTGTAGAGTTGTGTCGCTTGTAGAGTTGTGTCGCTTGTAGAGCTGTGTCGCTTGTAGAGTTGTGTCGCTTGTAGAGTTGTGTCGCTTGTAGAGTTGTGTCACTTGTAGAGTTGTGTCTCTTTTAGAGTTGTGTTTCTTGTAGAGTTGTGTCGCTTGTAGAGTTGTGTTTCTTGTAGAGTTGTGTCGCTTGTAGAGTTGTGTTTCTTGTAGAGTTGTGTCGCTTGAAGAGTTGTGTCGCTTGTAGAGTTGTGTTGTTGTAGAGTTGTGTCGCTTGTAGAGTTGTGTTGTTGTAGAGTTGTGTCGCTTGTAGAGTTGTGTCGCTTGTAGAGTTGTGTTTCTTGAAGAGTTGTGTCACTTGTAGAGTTGTGTCACTTGTAGAGTTGTGTCACTTGTAGAGTTGTGTCGCTTGTAGAGTTGTGTCGATTGTAGAGTTGTGTCATTTGTAGAGTTGTGTTGCTTGTAGAGTTGTGTCGCTTGTAGAGTTGTGTTGTTTGTAGACTTGTGTCGCTTGTAGAGTTGTGTCACTTGTAGAGTTGTGTCGCTTGTAGACTTGTGTTTCTTGTAGAGTTGTGTCGCTTGTAGAGTTGTGTCGCTTGTAGACTTGTGTTTCTTGTAGAGTTGTGTCGCTTGTAGAGTTGTGTCTCTTGTAGAGTTGTGTCGCTTGCACAGTTGTGTTGCTTGTACAGTTGTGTGGCTTGTAGAGTTGTGTTGCTTGCAGAGTTGTGTCGCTTGTAGAGTTGTGTTGCTTGTAGCAGAGCTGAGTTGACATTTGACACAACTTATCATGATATCACAAATTCACAACGTGTTATCTGTGGTTGTTTTTCCTGTCTCTGTAAATCATCATAATGCGCAGTGTGAACAGTTACTGTAGGGGACAGATTCGGCTTTGTTCATACTCCAAGCTGCCCATACATAGCTGCCAACTGAGGTCTCCTCCGTACGACAACTATCTCTCCCAATCCTTTCATACATATGTACGCTCAGGTAGGTCGAGTGTGCATTGTTTAAATAGAGAAGAGGGGAAAACGCTGCTACCAGACTCCTCTGGTGGTGACTTATCTCCCAGAAAGGCCGGACCTACCAAAATTTGGGGTTGGACTGATATTCATCTGATGTGTACGCTGTCTTAAAGGGGAACTCCACCTCTTCAATTGTTATCCACCGTGCACCTTGCAGGGTGTCTGCAAATTTGTTGTAGCCTTTTTCTTATTTAGATCTAAGGAAATATGTTACTTATTATTGGGCAGAACAGAAAACACTGCAGAACATATTTCTGCCACTAGATGGCGCCTTGGAATTTTGCGCTACGTATACTTTGGTATGAGGGAGGGCAACGGTTTTTGTAGGGAAAACCACCCAAATGCCATAGGGTAGTGGTCTCCAAACTGTGGACCTTCATATGTGGCAAAACTACAACTCCCAGCATGCCCGGACAGCCAACGGCTGTCCGGGCATGCTGGGAGTTGTAGTTTTGGGACATCTGGAGGTCCATAGTTTTAGAGACCGCTGTCAAAGGGAGTCTAATATGCCACACAATGCTCCAACATGGGTGCCTCCAGCTGTTGCCAAAGACTGTCCAGGCATGCTGGGAATTGTAGTTTTGCAGTAACTGTAGGCACCCTGGTTGGGAAACACTACTCTAGAAGAAAAAGTGAATTGCTCTCTAAGGCCACCTACTGGAAATAACCTTGCAGAACGAGCCTTGGAACATGACTGGGGATTATCAGCCTAACCGGTATCTTTTCCAAAAGAAAACAGGTGGCACTAGAGAGTCATTTTGTGCTACATCTATTTGACTGATATAGACCTGTGCTTAGGTTGGGTCACAGAAAACTTCAGCTCAGCAGCACACCATGTGGTCAAAAGGCGATATTACAAGAGCAAAACTAGCTAGGATTTGCCTGTTATAAGGCTAGGTTTCCACTTGGTTTTTTTTCTGGCAGTTTTTGGAAAACTCTCACTGCAGTTTTTGAGCCAAAGTCAGAAGTGGATCCATAAGGGAGGAGAAGTGTAAGTCCTTCCTTTATATGTCCTATTCCTTTTGAATACACTTCTGGCTTTGGCTCAAAAACTGCAGTGAGAGTTTTCCAAAAACTACCAGAAAAAAAACAAAAAAAAACAAGTGGAAACTTTTAGCCTTAACAATTCACTGACAGCAAGCAGAAGACTTAACAAAAAATATTTGAAATGTAAAGTTTGTTACAAAGTATTATTATTATTATTATTATTATTATTATTATTATTATTATAATACAATGATTACAATTAAGTTAGCATATGTTCACATACATTTACATTTTCAACATTTTTTTTCCGTAATCAGGTGGTGTAGGGCACTGTTTTTCAAACAGTGTGTCTTCAGCTGTTGCAAAACTACAGCTACCAGCATGCCCAGACTATCTATCTATCTATCTATCTATCTATCTATCTATCTATCTATCTATCTATCTATCTCATATCTATCTATCTATCTATCTATCTCATATCTATCTCATATCTATCTATCTATCTATCTCATATATATATATCTATCTATCAACAGGAGAATACAGCAGCACACTGCTAGCACAAAGATACAGATAAAACATGAAATGCTATATTGCTACAATGCAAAAATGAAAAAGTGAGGTACTTAGCTCACAATTTGGCGGACAAATAGTTTGGACCGTCCCACCACGATAAGGTGACCTCATTGGGACGGACCCTACACTGTGAATATGCCTCTGTGCAATCAGTTTAACAGGCATTGCAAGGTCTGAGACGTCTGAGACACCTTTTACAGCACCTAATAGAGGTGGGTGGGGTGCAGGAGCCAACATGGAGGTAGCCACTTCCTCCGTATGTATAACACAAACAAGGATAAGTTGGCCAGCACTACTGATACCAAACTATTATATGGACCTGGCATACAGATGCACGCTGCTAGGCTAAATATACAGCAACAGGAGAATACAGCAGCACACTGCTAGCACAAAGATACAGATAAAACATGAAATGCTATATTGCTACAGTGCAAAAAATGAAAACGGGAGGTACTTAGCCAGGTATGCAGGTCCATATAGTAGTTTGGTGCCAGTAGTGCTGGCCAACTTATCCTTGTTTGTGTTATACATACGGGGGATTGGCTGCCTCCATGTTGGCTCCTGCACCCCACCCATCTCTATTATGTGTGTATAAGGTGCGGATGTCTCAGACCTTGCAATGCCTGTTAAACTGATTGCACAGAGGTATATTCACAGGATAGGGTCCGTCCCAATGAGGTCACTTTACCGTGGTGGGATGGTCCAAGCTATTTGGCCACCAAATTGTGAGCTAAGTACCTCACTTTTTCATTTTTTGCACTATAGCTATATAGCATTTCATGTTTTATCTGTATCTTTGTGCTAGCAGTGTGCTGCTGTATTTTCCTGTTGCTGTATATTTAGCCTAGCAGCGTGCACCTGTATGCTGGGTCCATATAGTAGTTTGGTATCAGTAGTGCTGGCTAACTTATCCTTGTTTGCATCTATCTATCTCATATCTATCCCATATCTATCTATCTATCTCCTATCTATCCCATATCTATCTCATATCTATCTATCTATCTATCTCATATCTATCTCCTATCTACCCCATATCGATCTCATATCTATCTATCTATCTTATATCTATCTATCTATCTCATATCTATCTATCTATCTGGTTTTAGTTGCCTGATCAGAGATGACTTTATACAGGAGAAAACACGTGTCTCTGCTCCATTCAGCAAAGTTGTAGGGCTCCTGTGTCCTGCAGTTCCCCATAGTGACAGGTAGGTGTCAGCCACACACCACCAGTTGGCTTTATTCCCTTATTCAAAGACATCAAGTGTTAATGCAATTGACCAATCAGTGCAAAGATGATGGGAGGTAATTGGGTAATTGTATTTTATTCATCACAAGCAGAGAAAAGGAGGAAAAAAAAAGTGGGAGAGGGAGGTGAAAAGAAAAAAAAGGGAAGAAGGGAAAGCGGATAGGAAAAAGGTTGCGTGGAGGGGGGAGGAGGAGTGAGGGGGGGGGGGGAGGAGGGAGAGAGAGAAAGAAGCAAAGCTCACTAGATGTGAAAATCCTGAAATTGCAATAAGGAGTTATTGCAAGATCCATAGTCAGCCTGCTGGAGACTGTGGTGTGGAGGAGGCTGTGCTGCATGCATTGTGCACTTCTCTGCTGGACCTGGGAACTAGAAGGACCTGATCTGTGGATATGCTGCAAAAAAATTAAGTAGTCCCCCCCCCCCCCTCCTCACTTTAATTTCTCCCTGGGTGAAGGGGGGCTGAGCAGAGAGAGAAGGAGCACAGCACACACAGGGAGCAGGATTTGTCTGAAACAGAAGGATCCACTGGTTGTCACATCATGAGGAACATCATGGGGAACATCATGGGGAACATCATGGGGAACATCATGGCAAGACGAGGATTGTGGCAGCACGTTCTAGGGGGCGAATGCATCCTGCAGAACCCTGACGTGCATGGAGAATGATAAGGACCTGGAATCCAGTCAAAGCCACTTTGACAATTGCACTCAGAACAAGGCACCCCATGTGGAGCTAGATCTCACGCGTTTCAGGATTCTTTATTTAAAATTTAATGTTATTTTTTTTAATTTTTTTTAATTTTTTTTTAATTTTGCAAAGGGAAAAGCGTCATCATCATCATCATCCATCACCACCAGGAATGCAACGGAAAGCGACACAATCCGCCAGGTGCTTCCAAGCAAAAGGCTGAAGGATTTATTGCACGCTGCATCTCCCAGTCAATGTGATAGAATGAAATTGCAGAGGAGCAGAAGGAGAGCAGTGCATGCCTGGAGTTTGGGCATCAGGATCCCCGGATTCTAGAAATAGGGAAGAGAAAAAAAAAAAAAAAAACAGACGAAGAAGAAGAAGAGGAAGAAGCCACCATGCAGAGCTGCACTGGGCTGTGAGTGGAATCTAATCAGATCTGGGTTTTTTTCTTTTTCTGGAGAGGGGGGGGGGGGGGGGTGAAAGTTTCTTATTGGGATTTGGTTGGACCTAGACAAGAGTTATGGTGTGCAGGGAAGCGGTGGGATAACTATGAAGATCGGAGGCTTCCAATGGACCAGGGATGGATTGGATTTTAAGGAAGAACCTGCTGGGTGCAATCTGAGGCTTTCATCATTGTTCTTCTCCCTTGGACACCTTGCGTGGGGAGAACAGATGCGGGGAGCTGCTTTGGGATCACTTCAGCACCTTGGACAGTGAAAGTTTTTTGCAGAACAGGTCTTTATTTTTTTTTTTCTTCTTTTTTAAGCCTCAAGTTGAAGGCAGAGTTGCATGAACACTTTTTGGGCTGGAATACTATTAAACTAGGGGGGGGGGGTGGTGGCGGCACGCCATGGCTGGTTGTAGCAGCGCCGGGTCCTGGGGTCGATCTGCTGTTCCTTGGATGTTCACCTGGATCCTGTCCTGACACAGTAGGTTCTTCTCCTTGACATCTTAGGGGTATTTTGCAGGGTGGATTTTGTAGAGGGATGTCTATTGGTCTGGGATGGATTGTTAACCCTGTTACCTCTGCATGCTCTTTTTTTTAATTTAATTTTTGAAAATTTTTTTTGTTCTTTTTTTGTTTTTACACCTGTAGCCTACAACTGCATTAAAAATGCATGGATCCCCGTGGAGGGAATGCTGCAGCCTTGTCTCACCTATTGCATCTGAGTGTGTGTGCCCCCTATCGTCTCATAGTCCCCAAATCTGTATCTAATGAGCATCTTTAACCTCAAATGAAATGCCCCCCCCCTCCCCCCCAACCATCCCGTCATGATGGTCATCAAAAGGTCTCAACATTTTCTGGAGGAGTCTATGGAGTCAATTGGTGGTGGAATGCAGGAGGGGAGACGTGGGCTTTCTCTGCCATTGTGTGTGTGTGTGTCTTGGGCTTAGAATTCCTTAGGAGGGACCTCTTCATCTGACCCTTATGGGGGGGCTCTCCTCTTGCACCAGCACAACCATTCGGAGGTATATGGCCATAGAACAGTGTTTCCCAACCAGGGTGACTCCAGCTGTTGCAAAACGACAACTCCCAGCATGCTCGGACAGCCTTCGGCTGTCCGAGCATGCTGGGAGTTGTCGTTTTGCAACAGCTGGAGGCACCCTGGTTGGGAAACACTGCCATAGAAGGAGAAATAGAAAGGGTTGCAGGGTCTAAGACCCGCTTGGATAAATCGTTCCATTTGGTGGCAATGATGAAATGCTGGTGGCTGAAGTCTATTGAGTGATCCCAGGCTGAGGCTTTCTGGAGTAATTACTGCAGTGACCAGGAGCCGCTCTCCCAGGAAGCCCCGCAGGGGTCATGTCCACACATTAACATAAATGTTGCCTGGATTTCAAAGAATGCCGGAGATTTATGAAGCAGAATAGACGTTTTACACATGGGCTGTTCTGGCCAAAAGGCAGAACCTGGAGCAGCAGGAGATGTTCTTGAGTGATTTTTTGCAGAAGCTCAGCACAATGTATATACTATGTATACAGACATGGATGGAGGGGTATACACTATATACCGGGGGTATAAGGAGACATGGATGGAGGGGTGTATACTATATACTGGGGGTATAAGGATACATGTATGGAGGGGTATACACTATATACTGGGGGTATAAGGAGACATGGATGGAGGGGTATACACTATATACCGGGGGTATAAGGAGACATGGATGGAGGGGTATGCACTATATACCGGGGTATAAGGAGACATGGATGGAGGGGTATACACTATATACTGGGTGTATAAGGAGACATGGATGGAGGGGTATACACTATATACTGGGTGTATAAGGAGACATGGATGGAGGGGTGTATACTATATACCGGGGGTATAAGGAGACATGGATGGAGAGGTATACACTATATACCGGGGGTATAAGGAGACATGGATGGAGGGGTTTACACTATATACCGGGGGTAAAGGAGACATGGATGGAGGGGTATACACTATATACTGGGGGTATAAGGAGACATGGATGGAGGGGTATACACTACATACCGGGGGTATAAGGAGACATGGATGGAGGGGTATACACTATATACTGGGGTATAAGGAGACATGGGTGGAGGGGTATACACTATATACCGGGGGCATATGGAGACATGGATGGAGGGGTATACACTATATACTGGGGGTATAAGGAGACATGGATGGAGGGGTATACACTATATACTGGGGGTATAAGGAGACATGGATGGAGAGGTATACACTATATACCGGGGGTATAAGGAGACATGGATGGAGAGGTATAGACTATATACCGGGGGTATAAGGAGACATGGATGGAGGGGTATACACTATATACTGGGGTATAAGGAGACATGGATGGAGGGGTATACACTATATACTGGGGTATAAGGAGACATGGATGGAAGGGTATACACTATATACAGGGGGTATAAGGATACATGGATGGAGGGGTATACACTATATACAGGGGGTATAAGGAGACATGGATGGAGGGGTATACACTATATACTGGGGGTATACGGAGACATGGATGGAGGGGTATACACTATATACTGGGGGTATAAGGAGACATGGATGGAGAGGTATACACTATATACCGGGGGTATAAGGAGACATGGATGGAGGGGTGTATACTATATACCGGGGGTATAAGGAGACATGCATGGAGGGGTATACACTATATACTGGGGGTATAAGGAGACATGGATGGAGGGGTATACACTATATACTGGAGTATAAGGAGACATAGATGGAGGGGTATACACTATATACCGGGGGTATAAGGAGACATGGATGGAGGGGTATACACTATATACCAGGGAGTATAAGGAGACATGGATGGAGGGGTATACACTATATACTGGGGGTATAAGGAGACATGGATGGAGGGGTATACACTATATACTGGGGTATAAGGAGACATGGATGGAGGGATATACACTATATACCAGGGAGTATAAGGAGACATGGATGGAGGGGTATACACTATATACTGGGGGTATAAGGAGACATGGATGGAGGGGTATACACTATATATTGGGGTATAAGGAGACATGGATGGAGAGGTATACACTATATACTGGGGGTATAAGGAGACATGGATGGAGAGGTATAGACTATATACCGGGGGTATAAGGAGACATGGATGGAGGGGTATACACTATATACTGGGGTATAAGGAGACATGGATGGAGAGGTATACACTATATACCAGGGGTATAAGGAGACATAGATGGAGGGGTATACACTATATACCAGGGGTATAAGGAGACATGGATGGAGGGGTATACACTATATACCGGGGGTATAAGGAGACATGGATGGAGAGGTATACACTATATACCGGGGGTATAAGGAGACATGGATGGAGGGGTATACACTATATACCGGGGGTATAAGGAGACATGGATGGAGGGGTATACACTATATACCGGGGGTATAAGGAGACATGGATGGAGGGGTATACACTATATACCAGGGGTGTAAGGAGACATGGATGGAGGGGTATACACTATATACTGGGGTATAAGGAGACATGGATGGAGGGGTATACACTATATACTGGAGTATAAGGAGACATGGATGGAGGGGTAAACACTATATACCGGGGGTATAAGGAGACATGGATGGAGGGGTATACACTATATACCAGGGGTGTAAGGAGACATGGATGGAGGGGTATACACTATATACTGGGGTATAAGGAGACATGGATGGAGGGGTATACACTATATACTGGAGTATAAGGAGACATGGATGGAGAGGTATACACTATATACCGGGGGTATAAGGAGACATGGATGGAGGGGTATACACTATATACTGGGGTATAAGGAGACATGGATGGAGGGGTATACACTATATACAGGGGGTATAAGGAGACATGGATGGAGAGGTATACACTATATACCGGGGGTATAAGGAGACATGGATGGAGGGGTATACACTATATACCGGGGGTATAAGGAGACATGGATGGAGGGGTATACACTATATACTGGGGTATAAGGAGACATGGATGAAGAGGTATACACTATATACTGGGGTATAAGGAGACATGGATGGAGGGGTATACACTATATACAGGGGGTATAAGGATACATGGATGGAGGGGTATACACTATATACAGGGGGTATAAGGAGACATGGATGGAGGGGTATACACTATATACCGGGGGTATAAGGAGACATGGATGGAGGGGTGTATACTATATACTGGGGGTATAAGGATACATGGATGGAGGGGTATACACTATATACCGGGGGTATAAGGAGACATGGATGGAGAGGTATACACTATATACCAGGGGTATAAGGAGACATGGATGGAGAGGTATACACTATATACTGGGGGTATAAGGAGACATGGATGGAGGGGTATACACTATATACTGGGGGTATAAGGAGACATGGATGGAGGGGTATACACTATATACAGGGGGTATAAGGATACATGGATGGAGGGGTATACACTATATACCGGGGTATAAGGAGACATGGATGGAGGGGTATACACTTTATACTGGGGGTATAAGGAGACATGGATGGAGGGGTGTATACTATATACCGGGGGTATAAGGGACATGGATGGAGGGGTATACACTATATACTGGGGTATAAGGAGACATGGATGGAGGGGTATACACTATATACCGGGGGTATAAGGAGACATGGATGGAGGGGTGTATTCTATATACCGGGGGTATAAGGAGACATGGATGGAGGGGTATACACTATATACCGGGGGTATAAGGAGACATGGATGGAGGGGTATACACTATATACTCGGGGTATAAGGAGACATGGATGGAGGGGTATACACTATATACTGGGGGTATAAGGAGACATGGATGGAGAGGTATACACTATATACCAGGGAGTATAAGGAGACATGGATGGAGGGGTGTATACTATATACTGGGGGTATAAGGAGACATGGATGGAGGGGTATACACTATATACTGGGGGTATAAGGAGACATGGATGGAGGGGTGTATACTATATACCGGGGGTATAAGGAGACATGGATGGAGGGGTATACACTATATACCGGGGGTATAAGGAGACATGGATGGAGGGGTATACATTATATACAGGGGGTATAAGGAGACATGGATGGAGGGGTATACACTATATACAGGGGGTATAAGGAGACATGGATGGAGGGGTATACACTATATACTGGGGCTATAAGAAGATATGGATGGAGAGATGCTTAGCACACTGTATACACTATATACGGGGGCTGAAAGGAGACATGGAGGGATGCTCAGCCCAATATCTATATACTCCATAGCCCAGCCTGTAAGGAGACATAGATGGAGGGATGCTCAGTACAATGTATACACTATATACTGGGGCTATAAGGAGACATAGATGGAGGGGTACACACTATGGGGGGGATTTATCAAAACCTGTCCAGATGAAAAGTTGCATAGTTGCCCATAGCAACCAATCAGATCACTTCTTTCATTTTTGAAAAGGGCTCTGCAAAATGAAAGAAGCGATCTGATTGGTTGCTAAGGGCAACTGGGCAACTTTTCCTCTAGACAGATTGTGATAAATCTCCCCCTATATACCCAGCCTGAATACATGGAGGGAAGCTCAGCACACTGTATACACTATATACCCGGTTATAAGGAGACATAGATGGAGAGATGCTCAGCACACTGTATACACTAAATACTGGGGCTATAAGGAGATATACATGGAGGGAAGCTCAGCACACTGTATACACTATATACCCGGCTATAAGAAAACTTAGATAGAGAGATGCTCAGCACACTTTATACACTATATACCCGGCTATAAGGAGACATAGATGGAGAGATGCTCAGCACAATGTATACACTATATACCTGGCTATGAGGAGACATAGATGGAGAGATGCTCAGCACACTGTATACACTATATACCCGGCTATAAGGAGACATAGATGGAGAGATGCTCAGCACACTGTATACACTATATACCCGGCTATAAGGAGACATAGATGGAGGGATGCTCAGCACACTGTATACACTATATACCCGGCAATAAGGAGACATAGATGGAGGGATGCTCAGCACACTTTATACCCGGCTATAAGGAGATACACATGGAGCACAATGTATACATTATATACTGGGCCTATAAGGAGACATGGATGGAGGGAAGCTCAGCACAATGTATACACTATATACCCGGCAATAAGGAGACATAGATGGAGAGATGCTCAGCACAATGTATACACTATATACCCGGCAATAAGGAGACATAGATGGAGAGATGCTCAGCACAATGTATACACTATATACCCGGCAATAAGGAGACATAGATGGAGAGATTCTCAGCACAATGTATACACTATATACCCGGCAATAAGGAGACATAGATGGAGAGATGCTCAGCACAATGTATACACTATATACCCGGCTATAAGGAGACATAGATGGAGAGATGCTCAGCACACTTTATACACTATATACCCAGTTATAAGGAGACATAGATGGAGAGATGCTCAGCACACTTTATACACTATATACCCAGTTATAAGGAGACATAGATGGAGAGATGCTCAGCACACTGTATACACTATATACCCGGCTATAAGTAGACATAGATGGAGAGATGCTCAGCAGAATGAATACACTATATACCGGGCAATAAGGAGACATAGATGGAGAGATGCTCAGCACAATGTATACACTATATACCGGGCAATAAGGAGACATAGATGGAGAGATGCTCAGCACAATGTATACACTATATACCCAGTTATAAGGAGACATAGATGGAGAGATGCTCAGCACAATGTATACACTATATACCGGGCAATAAGGAGACATAGATGGAGAGATGCTCAGCACAATGTATACACTATATACCGGGCAATAAGGAGACATAGATGGAGAGATGCTCAGCACAATGTATACACTATATACCCAGTTATAAGGAGACATAGATGGAGAGATGCTCAGCACAATGTATACACTATATACCGGGCAATAAGGAGACATAGATGGAGAGATGCTCAGCACAATGTATACACTATATACCGGGCAATAAGGAGACATAGATGGAGAGATGCTCAGCACAATGTATACACTATATACCCGGCAATAAGGAGACATAGATGGAGAGATGCTCAGCACAATGTATACACTATATACCGGGCAATAAGGAGACATAGATGGAGAGATGCTCAGCACAATGTATACACTATATACCCGGCTATAAGGAGACATAGATGGAGAGATGCTCAGCACACTTTATACACTATATACCCAGTTATAAGGAGACATAGATGGAGAGATGCTCAGCACACTTTATACACTATATACCCAGTTGTAAGGAGACATAGATGGAGAGATGCTCAGCACAATGTATACACTATATACCCGGCAATAAGGAGACATAGATGGAGAGATGCTCAGCACAATGTATACACTATATACCGGGCAATAAGGAGACATAGATGGAGAGATGCTGAGCTCTAATGGGAGATCTTCATTTTAACTGCAGTCACATTGCACATTTCAGAGCAGAACTCCACAGATGTCTCGTGCCTGGGCAGGGGAGATTATGTGGAGTGACATGGAGAATTGTGGGAGGGGGGGAGGAGGAGGTTCACTAATATATCTATAGTATATATTATATGCACTGATATCTCTATATTATATACTATATGCACTAATACTATATATGCTATATTCACTGATATATCTATAGTATACAGTATGTGCACTCATAGATCTATTGTATATAGCATATATAGTCAATTGACTGATACATCCATAGTATATGTTCTAATACATCTATAGTATATCCATTGATACATCTATAGTATATAGTATGGCCATTGATACAGCTAGAGTATAAAGTATATCAACTGATACACCTATATTATAAAGTATATCCACTAATACATCTATACTATATCCACTAATACATATATAGTATATACACTTATACATCTATACTATATTCACTTACACATATATGCTATATCCACTATAACAACTATACTATATCCACTAATACATCTATAGTATATTCACCAATACATCTATAGTATATCCACAAATACATCTATAGTATATCCACTAATACATCTATAGTATATCCACAAATACATCTATAGTATATCCACTAATACATCTATAGTATATCCACTAATACATCTATAGTATATCCACTAATACATCTATAGTATATCCACTAATACATCTATACTATATCCACTAATACATCTATACTATATCCACTAATACATCTAAACTATATCCACTAATACATCTATACTCTATCCACTATAACAACTATACTATATCCACTAATACATCTATACTATATCCACTAATACATCTATACTATATCCACTAATACATCTATAGTATATCCACTAATACATCTATAGTATATCCACTAATACATCTATAGTATATCCACTAATACATCTATAGTATATACACTAATACATCTATAGTATATACACTAATACATCTATACTATATCCACTAATACATCTATACTATATCCACTAATACATCTATAGTATATACACTAATACATCTATAGTATATACACTAATACATCTATAGTATATCCACTAATACATCTATAGTATATCCACTAATACATCTATAGTATATCCACTAATACATCTATAGTATATCCACTAATACATCTATAGTATATACACTAATACATCTATAGTATATCCACTAATACATCTATACTATATCCACTAATACATCTATACTATATCCACTAATACATCTATAGTATATCCACTAATACATCTATAGTATATCCACTAATACATCTATAGTATATACACTAATACATCTATAGTATATACACTAATATTTCTATACTATATCCACTAATACATCTATACTATATCCACTAATACATCTATAGTATATACACTAATACATCTATAGTATATCCACTAATACATCTATAGTATATACACTAATACATCTATAGTATATCCACTAATACATCTATAGTATATCCACTAATACATCTATAGTATATCCACTAATACATCTATAGTATATCCACTAATACATCTATAGTATATCCACTAATACATCTATAGTATATACACTAATACATCTATAGTATATCCACTAATACATCTATAGTATATCCACTAATACATCTATAGTATATCCACTAATACATCTATAGTATATCCACTAATACATCTATAGTATATCCACTAATACATCTATAGTATATACACTAATACATCTATAGTATATCCACTAATACATCTATAGTATATCCACTAATAAATCTATAGTATATCCACTAATACATCTATAGTATATCCACTAATACATCTATAGTATATACACTAATACATCTATACTATATCCACTAATACATCTATACTATATCCACTAATACATCTATACTATATACACTAATACATCTATAGTATATCCACAAATACATCTATAGTATATACACTAATACATCTATACTATATCCACTAATACATCTATACTATATCCACTAATACATCTATACTATATACACTAATACATCTATAGTATATCCACTAATACATCTATAGTATATCCACTAATACATCTATACTATATCCACTAATACATCTATAGTATATCCACTAATACATCTATAGTATATACACTAATACATCTATAGTATATACACTAATACATCTATACTCTATCCACTAATACATCTATAGTATATCCACTAATACATCTATAGTATATACACTAATACATCTATACTATATACACTAATACATCTATAGTATATCCACTAATACATCTATACTATATACACTAATACATCTATAGTATATTCACTAATACATCTATAGTATATCCACTAATACATCTATAGTATATACACTAATACATCTATAGTATATCCACTAATACATCTATAGTATATCCACTAATACATCTATAGTATATACACTAATACATCTATAGTATATCCACTAATACATCTATAGTATATCCACTAATACATCTATAGTATATCCACTAATACATCTATAGTATATACACTAATACATCTATAGTATATCCACTAATACATCTATAGTATATCCACTAATACATCTATACTCTATCCACTAATACATCTATAGTATATACACTAATACATCTATACTATATCCACTAATACATCTATAGTATATCCACTAATACATCTATAGTATATACACTAATACATCTATAGTATATCCACTAATACATCTATAGTATATCCACTAATACATCTATAGTATATACACTAATACATCTATAGTATATCCACTAATACATCTATAGTATATCCACTAATACATCTATAGTATATCCACTAATACATCTATAGTATATCCACTAATACATCTATAGTATATCCACTAATACATCTATACTCTATCCACTAATACATCTATAGTATATCCACTAATACATCTATATTATATCCACTAATACATCTATAGTATATCCACTAATACATCTATAGTATATACACTAATACATCTATAGTATATCCACTAATACATCTATAGTATATCCACTAATACATCTATAGTATATCCACTAATACATCTATACTCTATCCACTAATACATCTATAGTATATCCACTAATACATCTATACTATATCCACTAATACATCTATAGTATATACACTAATACATCTATAGTATATACACTAATACATCTATAGTATATACACTAATACATCTATAGTATATCCACTAATACATCTATACTATATCCACTAATACATCTATAGTATATCCACTAATACATCTATACTATATCCACTAATACATCTATAGTATATACACTAATACATCTATTTTATATACACATCTTGTGTTGACCCCATTCATACCCAAGTATTAGATATGTGTTGAAAACACCAACTTTTGCTGCCCCCTTTACGCCAGTATCACAGGGCAGACATGGGCGCCATTAATTCCTCCCCCATTGTCTTTGCATTTGACTTTAGATTATCTTCATATTCCCCATTTAGGCATCATGAATTGTCAGAACAAGTAATATCTCATGGGTTAATGTGGACTCCCGGGTGTAACGAATCGGGGGAGCCCCCCACAATGACAATCTGAAGGACCGAGGGTGAGCTCGCAGGGTATGAGCTCAGTGCCTGAAAGGTCTTGTGTGTCTCCCTATACAATGGCCGCTCTGTCTAACCGAGACCTCGGTGAATGTGCATTGATGTTGGCGCTGGGTTAACAATGGCCATCTCCATCATGTCTGAATGTGCAAATTATTCAGGAAGATGCATGAAAATACCAGATTCTGTGCAGAAAAAAAGGAGAGAAAACTATATTAAAGGCATGAATAGAGAACACTGTGTGGGGAGCAGCATTGTCTTCTCTCTCGTCTCCATCTTATTCAATGTGATAACTTAAGTTTTTCTTTGATAACCCCCTCCCCCCCCCCCCCCCCGAGAATTTATGGGACGGTCAAGGGAGCCCAATCGGTGGCCTATGGGGCGAGGATCTCTATTTTGTGGCCTCCATTAACCCCTTTGTAGAATATTCCTTAGACCCATCAATGGTTAAGAAGACCATATGGGTCCCATCATTGTCTTTTCCATTCTGTCTGGAAAATATTTAATTACTTAGACTAAGAATTTAGGCCACATAATGGGCGGCCTATGCACTGGATGTCCTAGAAAAATCTTATTATAGTAGTGGATAGACCGGCACTTCCGTATAAGGTGGTGGTGCACCGGGTGAAGGCAACCAGCATGTAGAACAAATATCCAGCACTCACCAATGGTGCTTAGTCAAGGAGGTTTATTGATCCATAGTAGGGGTGGTCACACAAGGGATGCGTTTCGGCATATTGCCTTCCTCAGCTTGCTGCCTAGGCAGCAAGCTGAGGAAGGCAATATGCCGAAATGCATCCTTTGTGTGACCAACCTTGCTATGAATCAATAAACCTCCTTGATTAAGCATCATTGGTGAGTGCTGGGTATTTATTTTACCAGCTAGAAAAATCTTTTAACATGTGGAGCTTATTGGATATCCCCAAAGATCAATGTTCCCCAACCTGTTTCTCTCCAGCTTTTGTACAACTTGTTCCAGGGCTTAACCTTATACTGCATGTGTCTCTTTTAACAATACCGTGTAAGACAACCTGTGACCCCCAATATGACTTCCAGCATGTCCTGACATCCTGCAGCTTTTATGACATCATGGAAGTTGTAATATTGCAAAATGTATGGAGCTACCAGTGGAAAACCAATGGTGTGGGGTAAAACATAGGTTTTGGCCATACAGTGCATTATCTAGGGTTAGGTAATACAAGAATGCATTACTGGAGACTAGAAGTCTTGGGTCTGATTTAGAGACTATGTTAAATTTGGTTTGGATCCTGGTTAGGATTTGGTAGTGCCTTGATTGCCCTGTGATTGTGCATGCAAAGTATGTACAGGAGCAGGGACACTTGTTAAAGGCAGGCGTCCCCGCTCCTGTATAGTACATTGAGCAGCTTGGACAGGTGCAGGTCACCAAGCCTAGTGAATGTAATCAGTAGAAGCTTTAATGCCTACTGGCCATCTAGGATACGTTCACCCTGAGAATTTCTTCCCGGACAATTTACGTGCAGAGATTCTCAGTGCAGCTGGCACCGCCATCGCTATGACCACAGGGACTTGCACTAACAACATGGATGGCACTGCAGTCTGTGCAGTATTTCGCGGAAAGAATTAACAAGACTTGATCTTATGACCAATGCTCCACTGTCATAGAATGTTGTCATGTTGTGTAGACTCATCAAACCAATCCGGTTTGATGTACAATACAGGGACCCCTCAACTTACAATATTTTTAACATAAAATGGTCTTTTTTTGGACCATTGTAACTTGAAATCAGACACAACCTGTCCAGATCTGTGAAACGTGTCAATGGCTGGAAGAACCGACCAATCAGAAAGGGCATTTACTGGAAAACACCTGTATTCCTGAAGTGCATGCACTGACTGGCTATCTGGTAGCGTCCCCTACAGTACAGGGAGGTACTACATGTTCTGTACTATGCGCCAGGGATAGCTGCTCCAGGTGGGGGCAGCTCCATGTACAGGACCCTGAAGAAGCTCCTGTCCTCTACATAGAGAGTGATTACAGCTCCCAGCAGATCTTTATTACTTTTATATGTAAGGATTTGCTTTATCTGTATTAGTTATCTACTTATTTTTCTTTAATCCTCACTTTTTCCTATTTTTGGATGACCTTTTGGGGCTTCAGAACCAATTACCCGGTTCCCATAGAGTTATGGTCTCAACATACAATGGTCATCCCATACAATGGTCGTCCTGGAACCGATTAATATTGTAACTTGAGGGACCACTGTATAAGGTTGAGTGACCCAACAGTGACATCATGATGACATCATACCCCGTCCTCCCAAAAAAGGATGACAGTGGTTGACCATCTTCACAAACTAATTTTTTTCTTCAAGCTTTTATAACAGGTTGGACAGGTGAGACAGCTTGTTTCTGGGATCCAAAGAGGCAGCGGAGGGGTGCCAAGAGATTTATATAGGACCAATTTGCAAGGGGGGCGAGTGGCTTTTCATAGGACTACCCTGCTAGCCATTTACCTCGTACCAAGATAGTGGGGGGACTCATTTAATCCCTTATTCTTCTGCTTCATCCTGCCCTTCCTGATGTCCTTATGCCCGACAGAAGCCACTGATCCTGCCAAATGCCCCTTGCAGACTGTGTACTTTCTCTGCTTGGTCAGGTGCCCACAAGACTATCAGTCTGAGATATATAAGATGGTGTTATCACAATTTGTACTCTCTCAGAAGCTCCCCATCTCCTCTCTCTCTCCTGACAGTCCTCTCATTGTCACTATGATGTTCTCTGCAGCTCCTCGGCTCCTCCCTCCCAAAACAATGCATCATCTGCATATCTATCTTTATTGGGATATTTAGGGAAGAATAATGTGTGGTTTCAGCATGTGCTGCCTTGTGCTGAGCAATGCAACAGGCAGAGGAGTAGACTCGGAATGAATACAGCAGCTGCTGCAACTTCACCGATTGTGTAATTGTGTATTAGGGCATGCTGGAAGTTGTAGTTTTACAACAGCTGGAGGCACACTGGTTGAGAAACAATGATCTGTAGGCTGTCCATCCTGATGCATTAGTGTGGTTTCCAACGTGTTGCTCTTTAGCTTTTTGCAAAACTACAACCTCCAGCAGCCCTCACAGTGCAAGAAACACAAATCCCATCATGTGAGCTGTCAGGGCAATTCTGGGAGTTGCAGTTTTGCAAATAGCAAGCTGGGGAGACCTCTGTATTAACAGTAACACCACCCATGTAAAACTACAACCTCCAACAAGTAAATAAGCCTCCAGTGATAGTTGCCCACTAACATTTACTACAGTTGCCTCTAACTGGTGTCTCTATTAATGCTAGGAGTTGTAGTAGTTGCCTCCAACCGGTGTCTCTATTAATGCTAGGAGTTGTAGTAGTTGCCTCCAACCGGTGTCTCTATTAATGCTAGGAGTTGTAGTAGTTGCCTCCAACCGGTGTCTCTATTAATGCTAGGAGTTGTAGTAGTTGCCTCCCACCGGTGTCTCTATTAATGCTAGGAGTTGTAGTAGTTGCCTCCAACCGGTGTCTCTATTAATGCT
The DNA here is from genome assembly GCF_029499605.1 of Hyla sarda. NCBI lineage: Eukaryota > Metazoa > Chordata > Amphibia > Anura > Hylidae > Hyla > Hyla sarda. Next base: position 299,224,975 of record NC_079194.1, on the reverse strand, counting down.
AGGAGTTGTAGTAGTTGCCTCCAACCGGTGTCTCTATTAATGCTAGGAGTTGTAGTAGTTGCCTCCAACCGGTGTCTCTATTAATGCTAGGAGTTGTAGTAGTTGCCTCCAACCGGTGTCTCTATTAATGCTAGGAGTTGTAGTAGTTGCCTCCAACCGGTGTCTCTATTAATGCTAGGAGTTGTAGTAGTTGCCTCCAACCGGTGTCTCTATTAATGCTAGGAGTTGTAGTAGTTGCCTCCAACCGGTGTCTCTATTAATGCTAGGAGTTGTAGTAGTTGCCTCCAACCGGTGTCTCTATTAATGCTAGGAGTTGTAGTAGTTGCCTCCAACCGGTGTCTCTATTAATGCTAGGAGTTGTAGTAGTTGCCTCCAACCGGTGTCTCTATTAATGCTAGGAGTTGTAGTAGTTGCCTCCAACCGGTGTCTCTATTAATGCTAGGAGTTGTAGTAGTTGCCTCCAACCGGTGTCTCTATTAATGCTAGGAGTTGTAGTTTTGGAAAGGCCCAGCGTGAGCTGCCTCCGCTCGTGCCACCGTATCGCTGCCAGAAACATGTCCACCCTGAGTGATGATGGAATAAGTCTTCTCCTTTTGCCTGATGTTATCTCCACCAACTATTATTGGCAACAAAAAATAAATAAAAATCGAGTATCCTCTAAGAGAGCCTTCTCCTTCCATGATGAATGGTCTGCGTCTGGGGGATTCGTGGAATGAGAATTGATAGAATTGTAGCACCTGACAGGCTAAGATCCATCTGGTGACTGTCGAGAAATCCTTTGTTTACCGTTCTTTTAGGTCGGAATCTTTATCTATCTATCGGTCTATCTATCTCATATCTATCTATCTATCTATCTCATATCTATCTATCTCATATCTATCTCATATCTATCTATCTATCTATCTATCTCATATCTATCTATCTATCTTATATCTATCTATCTCATATCTATTTATCTATCTAGCTATCTATCTATCTATCTATCTATCTATCTCATATCTATCTATCTATCTATCTATCTATCTCATATCTATCTATCTATCTCATATCTATCTATCTATCTATCTCATATCTATCTATCTCCTATCTATCTATCAATCTATTTATTTATTCATTTTATTCCATTTATTGCTTATTTGTTATCTATTTATTTATTTCATTCATTCATTTATTTACTTACTTATTTAGTAAATTATTTATTTCATTTATTAACTTATTTGTTTATTAAATGTTATTTGTTTATGTATTTCATGTATTTACTAATTAATCAATTCATGTATTTAGTTATTTATTTCCTTCATTTATTTACTTATTTATTTAGTTATTTATTTATTTAATTCATTTATTTATTTACTTATTGATTTATTTATTTAGTTAGTTATTTTATTTCATATTTATTTAGTTATTTATTTCATTTATTTATTTTATTTCATATTTATTTAGTTATTTATTTCATTTATTTATTTTATTTCATATTTATTTAGTTATTTATTTCATTTATTTATTTTATTTATTTCATTTTATTTATTTATTTTGTAATTTATTTATTATTAATTTGAGTAAGTTGAGGCTGATTTATATCGACCTGCGCCAGTGGGTGGGGGTGTTTTGATGTGTATTGAAGACGTTTTGCCAACGCCAAAGTCTGTGCAGTGACTGACAGGTGACATTTGGGAGTAATCTGCTTTATCTCAGCAGTTTAGCTCACAGATAAATAACTTTTTTTTATTTTTTTGACGAACGAAAACGAAAAACATGACACGGTATTTGATACTGCAGTCACGGGGCAGTTTTTTTTATCATGTCATTTTAATGTAATTACTTTGTCGTGATAGGATCTGGTCTGCAGTATTCACACACATATTTGATGCACAGGATTTGAAGCTGCAGATTTTATTTCTGAACACAGATTCAAATCTGTTGCATCAAATATGCACAGGATAATATACATGTGAATCGACCCTTAAGACGCATTCTAGATTCATTTATTTGCTTATTTAGTACAGCATAGGCTATTATTAGAGAATAATGTAGGGGTTCTTGTGCATGGCGTGTGCTTACCTGAATTAGCTCATGTGACAGGCATGGGATATGGATAGAATCCTCTGGCTTTGAGTGTGGTGTTTGATCACCGCTAACTACTGTTTTCCCTGACACTTTCCATGCACCATGTAAGAATGCAAGACACAAACTGGTCCCACATAACAATGCCAGACAATAATAGGCCCAACGTAACAACCCCAGAAACTTACAGGCCCCATGTAACAGTGCAAGACAGTAAGAGGTCCCACCTAACAATACTAGACATCTACAGGCCCCACCTAACAATACCAAGCAATAAAATACCCTAGGTAACAATGCTAGACATTAACAAGCCCCACATACCAATGCCAGACACTAACAGGGCTCATGTAACTAAGCCAGACATTAACAGGCCCACTTAACAATACCAGACACTAACAGAACTTATGTTACAATACCAGACACTAACAGAACCTATGTTACAATACCAGACACTAACAGAACCTATGTTACAATACCAGACACTAACAGAACTTATGTTACAATACCAGACACTAACAGAACCTATGTTACAATACCAGACACTAACAGAACCTATGTTACAATACCAGACACTAACAGAACTTATGTTACAATACCAGACACTAACAGAACCTATGTTACAATACCAGACACTAACAGAACCTATGTTACAATACCAGACACTAACAGAACTTATGTTACAATACCAGACACTAACAGAACCTATGTTACAATACCAGACACTAACAGAACCTATGTTACAATACCAGACACTAACAGAACTTATGTTACAATACCAGACACTAACAGAACCTATATAACAATACCAGACACTAACAGAACCTATGTTACAATACCAGACACTAACAGAACCTATGTTACAATACCAGACACTAACAGAACCTATGTTACAATACCAGACACTAACAGAACCTATGTTACAATACCAGACACTAACAGAACCAATATAACAATACCAGACACTAACAGAACCTATATAACAATACCAGAGACTAACAGAACTTATGTTACAATACCAGCCACTAACAGAACCTATATAACAATACCAGACACTAACAGAACTTATGTTACAATACCAGCCACTAACAGAACCTATGTTACAATACCAGACACTAACAGAACATATGTTACAATACCAGACACTAACAGAACCTATGTTACAATACCAGACACTAACAGAACCTATGTTACAATACCAGATACTAACAGAACATATGTTACAATACCAGACACTAACAGAACATATGTTACAATACCAGACACTAACAGAACCTATATAACAATGCTAGACACTAACAGAACCTATATAACAATACCAGACACTAACAGAACCTATATAACAATACCAGACACTAACAGAACCTATATAACAATACCAGACACTAACAGAACCTATGTTACAATACCAGACACTAACAGAACCTATATAACAATGCTAGACACTAACAGAACCTATATAACAATACCAGACACTAACAGAACCTATATAACAATACCAGACACCAACAGTACCTATATAACAATACCAGACACTAACAGAACCTATGTTACAATACCAGACACTAACAGAACCTATGTTACAATACCAGACACTAACAGAACCTATGTTACAATACCAGACACTAACAGAACCAATATAACAATACCAGACACTAACAGAACCTATATAACAATACCAGACACTAACAGAACATATGTTACAATACCAGACACTAACAGAACCTATATAACAATACCAGACACTAACAGAACCTATATAACAATACCAGACACTAACAGAACCTATATAACAATACCAGACACTAACAGAACCTATATAACAATACCAGATACTAACAGAACATATGTTACAATACCAGACACTAACAGAACCTATGTTACAATACCAGACACTAACAGAACATATGTTACAATACCAGACACTAACAGAACCTATATAACAATACCAGACACTAACAGAACCTATATAACAATACCAGACACTAACAGAACTTATGTTACAATACCATACACTAACAGAACCTATATAACAATACCAGACACTAACAGAACCTATATAACAATACCAGACACTAACAGAACCTATATAACAATACCAGACACTAACAGAACCTATATAACAATACCAGACACTAACAGAACCTATATAACAATACCATACACTAACAGAACCTATATAACAATGCCAGACACTAACAGAACCCATATAACAATACCAGACACTAACAGAACCTATATAACAATACCAGACACTAACAGAACCTATATAACAATACCAGACACTAACAGAACCTATATAACAATACCAGACACTAACAGAACCTATATAACAATACCAAACACTAACAGAATCTATATAACAATACCAGACACTAACAGAACCTATGTTACAATACCAGACACTAACAGAACCTATATAACAATACCAGACACTAACAGAACCTATATAACAATACCAGACACTAACAGAACCTATATAACAATACCAGACACTAACAGAATCTATATAACAATACCAGACACTAACAGAATCTATATAACAATACCAGACACTAACATAACCTACATTATAATACCAGACACTAACAGAACCTATATAACAATACCAGACACTAACAGAACCCATATAACAATACCAGACACTAACAGAACCTATATAACAATACCAGACACTCACATAACCTATATAACAATGCCAGACACTGACAGAATCTATATAACAATACCAGACACTAACAGAATCTATATAACAATACCAGACACTAACAGAACCCATATAACAATACCAGACACTAACAGAACCCATATAACAATACCAGACACTAACAGAACATATATAACAATACCAGACACTAACAGAATCTATATAACAATACCAGACACTAACAGAACCCATATAACAATACCAGACACTAACAGAATCTATATAACAATACCAGATACTAACAGAACCTATATAACAATACCAGACACTAACATAACCTACATTATAATACCAGACACTAACAGAACCTATATAACAATACCAGACACTAACAGAACCTATATAACAATACCAGACACTAACAGAACCTATATAACAATACCAGACACTAACAGAACCTATATAACAATACCAGACACTAACAGAACCTATATAACAATACCAGACACTAACAGAATCTATATAACAATACCAGACACTAACATAACCTACATTATAATACCAGACACTAACAGAACCTATATAACAATACCAGACACTAACAGAACCTATATAACAATACCAGACACTAACAGAACCTATATAACAATACCAGACACTAACAGAACCTATATAACAATACCAGACACTAACAGAACCTATATAACAATACCAGACACTAACAGAACCTATGTTACAATACCAGACACTAACAGAACCTATATAACAATACCAGACACTAACAGAACCCATATAACAATACCAGACACTAACAGAACCTATATAACAATACCAGACACTAACAGAACCTATATAACAATACCAGACACTAACATAACCTACATTATAATACCAGACACTAACAGAACCTATATAACAATACCAGACACTAAAAGACCCCACTTAACAATTCCAGACACTAACAGAACCTATATAACAATACCAGACACTAACAGAACCTATATAACAATACCAGACACTAACAGAACCTATATAATAATACCAGACACTAACAGAACCTATATAACAATACCAGACACTAACAGAACCTATATAACAATACCAGACACTAACAGAACCTATATAACAATACCAGACACTAACAGAACCTATATAACAATACCAGACACTAACAGAACCTATATAACAATACCAGACACTAACAGAACCTATATAACAATACCAGACACTAACAGAACCTATATAACAATACCAGACACTAACAGAACCTATGTTACAATACCAGACACTAACAGAACCTATATAACAATACCAGACACTAACAGAACCTATATAACAATACCAGACACTAACATAACCTACATTATAATACCAGACACTAACAGAACCTATATAACAATACCAGACACTAACAGAACCTATATAACATTACCAGACACTAAAAGACCCCACTTAACAATTCCAGACACTAACAGGCCCATCATGACAATGTCAGTCACAAACAAGGACCACATAAAAAGTAACAGCCGCAGTACCAATAACAAGCCCAACATAACAGTGCCAGACAAAAACAGGGCCCACGTAACAATACAAACCACTATCATGGCCCATATACAGTGCCAACTACTAACAGGCCTACATAACAGTGCCAGTTACACATAGAGCCTGCAAAACAATGCCAACCAATATTAGGGCCCACATACCAGTTCCAGCCATTAACAAGGCCTACATAACAGTGCCAGACGCAATACCATTAATAACAGGCTTATGTGCCTAATTAATTATATATGCGTGACATCACAGGATACACATATGTTGGGGAAATTTTGTCCTATTCTGACCCCTATAACTTTTTTTATTTCTCCCTATATGGGCCTATATGTCGGCTCATTTTTTTTGCCTCCCCATCTGTAGTTTTTCACAGTACCCTTTTTGTTTTGATGTGGCTTTTTGATCGCTTTTTTAAAATTAAATTCGGGAGTTGCAGTTAGTTACTAACTACAACTCCCAGCATGCCCTGATACAGCCTGCGGCTCAGCAGCTGTTCCAAACGAAAACTACAACTCCCAGCATGTTGGACTATATAGCAGTATATGTATAGGTCAATGTTTCCCAACCAGGGGTGCCTCCAGCTGTTGCAAAACTACAACTCTCAGCATGTTGGGCTATATAGTAGTATATGGTATAGTTCAATGTTTCCCAACCAGGGGTGCCTCCAGCTGTTGCAGAACTGCAACTCCCAGCATGTTGGACTATATAACAGTATATGGCATAGTTCAATTTCCCAACCAGGGGTGCCTCCAGCTGTTGCAAAACTACAACTCCCAGCATGTTGGACTATATAGCAGTATATGGTAAGTTCAATGTTTCCCAACCAGGGGTGCCTCCAGCTGTTGCAAAACTACAACTTCCAGCATGCTGGACTATATAGCAGTATATGGTATAGTTCAATGTTTCCAAACTAGAAGTTCCTCCAGCTGTTGCAAAACTACAACTCCCAGCATGATGGACTATATAGCAGTATATGGCATAGTTCAATGTTTCCCACCCAGGGGTGCCTCCAGCTGTTGCAAAACTACAACTCCCATCATGTTGGACTATAGAGCAGTATATGGTATAGTTCAATGTTTCCCAACCAGGGGTGCCTCCAGCTGTTGCAAAACTACAACTCCCAGCATGTTGGAATATATAGCGGTATATGGTAAGTTCAATGTTTCCCACCCAGGGGTGCCTCCAGCTGTTGCAAAACTACAACTCCCAGCATGTTGGACTATATAGCAGTAAATGGTATAGTTCAATGTTTCCCAACCAGGGGTGCCTCCAGCTGTTGCAAAACTACAACTCCCAGCATGTTGAACTATATAGCAGTATATGGTATAGTTCAATGTTTCCCAACCAGGGGTGCCTCCAGCTGTTGCAAAACTACAACTCCCAGCATGATGGAGTATATAGCAGTATATGGCATAGTTCAATGTTTCCCAACCAGGGGTGCCTCCAGCTGTTGCAAAACTACAACTCCCAGCATGCCCGGACAGCCAACGGCTGTCCGGGCATGCTGGAAGTTGTAGTTTTGCAACAGCTGGAGGCGCTCTGGTTGGGAAACACTGGTATAGTATATGGTGCAACATTCCGCGAGTTGGAGGATTGGTTGGCGAAATACCGGCCATTGCATTGGTGGCCAAAATACCGGCTGTGCCGGGGAGATTTATCAAAACCTGCCCAGAGGAAAAGTTGCCCAGTTGCCCATAGCAACCAATCAGATCGCTTCTTTCATTTTTCACAAGGCCTCTGCAAAATGAAAGAAGCGATCTGATTGGTTGCTATGGGCAACTTTCCCTCTAGACAGGTTTTGATAAATCTCCCTATATCTGTATGCAGACGGTGTATACCTTGATGAGAGCAAAGAGAAGCAATACGGCATGGACGGAATTTGAGGATTATATGAGCTGCACGCCATGCGGATATATGAAGACTGATGGTGTTTACCTTTCATGTAGGATAAATGGATATACATAGAAACCTGCAGCGCTATATATAGGGTGGGGAGGGGGGGACGGGGACGGGACATTCATAGGATAATACAGTCACCTCCGCCTGCTGAATCTGCAATGTGATGAATCTACAGTCATGGCCGTAAATGTTGGCGCCCCGGAAATTTTTCAAGAAAATGAAGTATTTCTCACAGAAAAGGATTGCAGTAACACATGTTTTGCTATACACATGTTTATTCCCTTTGTGTGTATTGAAACTAAACCAAAAAAGGGAGGAAAAAAAGCAAATTGGACATAATGTCACCAAACTCCAAAAATGGGCTGGACAAAATTATTGGCACCCGTTACTTAATATTTGGTTGCACACCCTTTAGAAAAAATATAACTGAAATCAGTGTCTTCCTATAACGATCAATAAGCTTCTTACACCTCTCAGCCGGGATGTTCGACCACTCTTCCTTTACAAACTGCTCCAGGTCTCTCTTATTGGAAGGCGCCTTTTCCCAACAGTAATTTTAAGATCTCTCCACAGGTGACCAATGGGATTTAGATCTGGACTCATTGCTGACACTTCAGAACTCTCCAGCACTTTGTTGCAATCCATTTCTGGGGCTTTTTGACGTATGTTTGGGGTCATTATCCTGCTGGAAGACCCAAGATCTCAGACACAAACCCAGCTTTCTGACACTGGGCTGTACAGTGTGACCCAAAATCCATTGGTAATCCTCAGATTTCATGATGTCTTGTACACATTCAAGGCCCCCAGTGCCAGAGGCAGCAAAACAACCCAAAACATCATTGACCTCCACCATATTTCTCTGTAGGTACTGTGTTCTCTTCTTTATAGGCCTCATTCCGTTTTCGGTAAACAGTAGAATGATGGGCTTTACAAAAAAAGTTCTATCTTGGTCTCATCTGTCCACAAGACGTTTTCCCAGAAGGATTTTGGCTTACTCAAGTTCATTTAGTTGTACTTTTTTATGTCACTGTGTCAGCAGTGGGGTCCTCCTGGGTCTCCTCCATAGTGGGGTCCTCCTGAGTCTCCTGCCATAGAGTTTAATTTAATTTAAATGTCAAAGGATAGTTCGCGCTGACACTGATGCTCCCTGAGCCTGCAGGACAGCTTGAATATCTTTGGAACTTGTTTGGGGCTGCTTATCCACCATCTGGACTATCTTGACACCTTTCATCAATTTTTATTTTCCATACACGCCCAGGGAGATTAGCTACAGAGCCCTGGGTTGCAAACTTCTTCATAATGTTGCGCACTGTGGACAAAGGCAAATCTAAATCTCAGGAGATGAACTTGTAACCTTGAGATTGTTGATATTTTTCCACAATTTTGGTTTTCAAGTCCTCAGACAGTTCTCTTCTCCTCTTTCTGTTGTCCATGCTTAGTGTGGCACACAGACACACAATGCAAAGACTAAGTGAACTTCTCTCCTTTTTATCTGCTTTCAGGTGTGATTTTTAAATTGCCCACACCTGTTACTTGCCCCAGTTGAGTTTAAAGGAGCATCACATGCTTGAAACAATCTTATTTTTACACAATTTTGAAAGGGTGCCAATAATTTTGTCCAGCCCATTTTTGAAGTTTGGTGACATTATGTCCAATTAGCTTTTTTTCCCTCCCTTTTTTGGTTTAGTTCCAATACACACAAAGGGGATAAACATGTGTATAGCAAAACCTGTGTTACTGCAATCCTTTTCTGTGAGAAATACTCAATTTTCTAAAACAAAATTCAGGGGTGTCAACATGTACAGCCATGACTGAAGATGGAGGATAAATATGAGATAGATATGGGATAGATAGATAGATAGATAGATAGATAGATAGATAGATAGATGATAGATAGATAGATAGATAGATAGATATAAGATAGATAGATAGATATGAGATAGATAGATAGATATGAGATAGATAGATATAAGATAGATAGATATGAGATAGATAGATAGATAGCTATGAGATAGATAGATATTAGATCGATATGATATAGATAGATATAAGATAGATAGATATGAGATAGATAGATATTAGATAGATAGATAGATAGTTAATAGATAGATAGATATTTAGAAAGAAAGAAAATTCAAACTTATGAAAAAGATTAGTGGAGTAATCACTCATAGCTTCCAAATTTCAGCTGTTCAGCAGATTGCAGCTGACACCCGCCTGAAAAATCTTTCATGACTCTTGTCACGCCGAGCGCTCCGGGTCCCGCTGCTTCCCCGGAGCGCTCGCTGCGTGCTTCTGTATGCAGCGCTCCGGTCGGCACCGCTGACCGCGAGCGCTGCGTCCATGTTCTCGGAGGGGACGTGATCCGAGGTGCGGGACGTGCCCACTCTCGGATCGCGTCCCGTGTCTCTCACCCACCACGTCCTCCTCCACTGCCCTCCCGCTGCGCGCGGCCCCGCTCTCTAGGGCGTGCGCGCGCCAGCTCTATGAAATTTAAAGGGCCAGTGCACCACTAATTGGTGCCTGGCCCAATCAGTTCAAAACATATAAAAACCCACTTCCCCTTCCTCTCCTTGCCGGATCTTGTTGCCTTGTGCCCTGAGAAAGCGTTTAGTGTGTCCCAAGCCTGTGTACCCAGACCTTCTGCTGTTGCCCCTGACTACGAACCTCGCTGCCTGCCCTGACCTTCTGCTACGTCTGACCTCGCCTCTGTCTAGTCCTTGTGTACCGCGCCAGTCTCAGCTGCCAGAGAGGTCGAGTCGCTACTGGGGAACACGACCTGGTAGTTACTGCCGCAGCAAGTCCATCCTGCTTTGCGGCAGGCTCTGGTGAACACCAGTAACTGCTTAGAACCGATTCCCCAGTACGGCCCGCGTCATCGCCTCTCTGGTACAGGGGATCCACCTCCAGTTTCTTCATTAGCCGCTAGTCCGGACCCTGACAACTCTGTCAGAATCAAAATCTTTTTATATATTGTACATCTTGGCAAACATTAACCTTTGTAATATACTTTATAAAAAAATAATTATTTGCATTTTATAGACACTAGGGGTCCCCATACTATCCAGAGGCGTAAACCTGTCCCGCTGTAGCATCATCTTTGTCCCAGTTGAAGCACAAGCTTGGATAAAGTCCATGAAATGAGGGTGGGACTAGCACTCCTCTGTGCTCACTCCTGTCCTATCAGACTGCAGCATGAAAACAAAGAGGAAAGGGTTACAGAGCAGCCTGCCTTGACTGGATGAAGAGACACAGCACAGCACAGCAGACTCAGGGAGTAAGTGAATACATGGTGGGAGAGGGTGGACTCATCCGAGACACACCCCTTTATGAGCAATGGACATCAGAATGAGTGAGCAGCAGAACAGAGGGATTTGTGAGTCATATACTGAAGCTACACACACAAAAAAACATGTAAAGAATCTGCATGACCCAGTGAGGAACATATTGAGGCACTATTTTCTTCTGTGATATGACAGGTACACTTTAACTGTTTCAATGCCATGATCAATAGCCATCACAGTGTTTTAAATTTTTTTGACACACATCCCTATTTGATCACATCACATGCCAGAAAAAATTACCGTATTTTTTGCTGTATAAGACGCACTTTTTCTTCCCCAAAACTGGGGAAGAGGCGATCAAAGCTGACCGCCGCGTCAGAAGCGAAAGTGACACTAACCCGGCTGCTCAGTCGGGCTGTTCGGGACCGCCGCGGTGAAATTGCGGCGTCCCGAACAGCTTACAGGACACCGGGAGGGACCTTACCTGCCTCCTCGGTGTCTGCTCCGTCCCGGGATCCCCTGCATGGTCGGCGCTCTCCTTCGACGTCATCACGTCGCCACGCACGCCGTCCCGTCATCCAATAGGAGCGGCGTGCGGAGCGACGTGATGACGGTGACGGAGAGCGAGGATACCAGAGAAGAAGACATCCGGAGCGTCGGGGTCACAACAGGGACGCGGCGATAGGGATGGAACGACATCCAGGGCAGCAGTGACGAGCGGTGACGGGTCCGGAACGGCGGGGACAGGTGAGTATTACCTTCTATCCAGTGGTCTTCAACCTGCGGACCTCCAAATGTTGCAAAACTACTACTACCAGCATGCCCGGACAGCCAACGGCTGTCCGAGCATGCTGGGAGTTGTAGTTTTGCAACATCTGGAGGTCCGCAGGTTGAAGATCACTGTTGAGGTTCAGAATCGTTTTTTTTCTAGATTTTGCACCTTTAAAATTGGGTGCGTCTTATATGCCGGTGTGTCCTATAGGGCAAAAAATATGATAAATAAAAAGTGATCAAAAAGAGACATTTAGAGACAAAAGATAAAAACAACAGATCAGTTGGAAAACAAACAAACAAAAAAAAAAATAAGTCATAGGAGTAAAAAAAAAAAAAAAGATTTATCCAAATTTGTTATCGTTGGAATCGTACTGACCCGTAGAATGCATTTAGTAAGTCAGTGTTACTATACATTGAAGTTGTGTAGAATATTTCCTATAGTATTTCAGGACATAATACAGTGCTCCCTCAACATACGATGGTAATTCGTTCCAAACGACCCATCGTTTGTCGAATCCATCATATGTTGAGGGATTCGTGCAATAGTAAAAGTACATTTATACTCACCTGTCCCCGCCGCTCCGGACCGCGTCCTCACCGCTCCCGATGCTGTCCCAGGGGCTCCCGATGCTGTCCCGCTGCTCCGGCGTCTTCTTCTGGATCCTCCGGCGTCTTCCGCATCTTCTCCGGTGTCCGGGCCTCGCTTTCTGGTGACGTTATTACGTTGCACGTCCTCACCGCTCCCGATGCTGTCCCAGGGGCTCCCGATGCTGTCCCGCTGCTCCGGCGTCTTCTTCTGGATCCTCCGGCGTCTTCCGCATCTTCTCCGGTGTCCGGGCCTCGCTTTCTGGTGACGTTATTACGTTGCGCGTCCTCACCGCTCCCGATGCTGTCCCAGGGGCTCCCGATGCTGTCCCGCTGCTCCGGCGTCTTCTTCTGGATCCTCCGGCGTCTTCCGCATCTTCTCCGGTGTCCGGGCCTCGCTTTCTGGTGACGTTATTACGCCGGGACGGCGTGCATAGCGACGTAATAACGACGCTGGAAAGCGAGACCCGGACCCCGGAGAAGATGCAGAAGACACCGGAGGATCGCAAAGTGGACCCGGAGCAGCGGGGATAGGTAAGTGAACCTGTCCGGGATGCTTAAACTGCTATCCGGCAGCAGCTTAAGCATTTTGCGCTGTCGGATAGCAGTTAATGCGATGGCCCCGACTTATAAAAGCATCGTATGTCGATTTGATCATATGTCGGGGCCATTGCATGTCGGGGGGTTACTGTATATACCCTTGTGAAGGTGCCCGTATCTAGAAGTATCTTAGCCCCTGGCAATGGCTCTTATTGTGTGATTCACCCGTAGAATTTCTATATTCTTACAGAAATAACCTTCTCTGATATCATCTTCACATTGGAGTGGAGATAAAACGCTGCGCACATCTTCCTAATACTTGTGAGGTGTCACTGTTTCCATAGCGATCCCGCTCCACCAACTTGTTGTGTGATGCAGAGTCGCCGCTCCAGCTTAGAAATTCATATCAATCCAAATATATAAAAAAAAATAAGGGACAAAAGCAGAAGAATAAAAATAACGAAAAAATATAGATTAAAATAGTGACACAGCGAAGCGATAGATTTCACGTCTTCAGTTCCCTCTAAGATGTATTAAGCGTAAAGTTTCGGGAAAAAAAACCTCTGTGGTGGCGCTGCCTCGGTGGATCCAAACGCAGAGTCGAGTAAGGGTACAGGTATCGTGTATTTTATTCATACATGAGACAAGTAGAGGAAAGATACAAAACGCGTTTCGAGGGTATGCTCCCACTTCTTCAATTGCAAGGCAAAGACACCTTGCAATTGAAGAAGAGGGAGCATACCCTCGAAACGCGTCTTGCATCTTTCCTGTACTTGTCTCATGTTTGAATAAAATACACAATACCTGTACCCTTACTCGACTCTGCATTTGGATCCACCGAGGCAGCGCCACCACAGAGGTTTTTTCCCGAAACTTTACGTTTATCCCAATACCGACCCCCTAGAGAGGAGACCGGTCATCTCTGCAGGCTGCAGCCCAGGATCACACATCGCTACCCCGCCGCTAAAGGGGTGATATGCATGAAACCAAGGTTCACACAAGCTGAGCATATTTCCTACGCAAGGGCTTTGGGAACCTTAGCCCACAGAATTACGCAAGGCGCTGCCCTCCATTTTTTCTTTTATTACCCGTTCTAAGATATATTGTCATTTATTCTATTGTAATTTAGGTTTCTGTGATGCGAGCAAAAATCTGCCATTTTGGGCTGTGCGCCAAAAAAAAAAATGTTGAAGTGTTATGATCGCTGTTGATCACAGCATTTAAATAGTGATCGATGGTGGGTGTCAGCTGCAATCTGTTGGAATCTGATTGCTATGAGTAACTGCTCCACTAATCCTTTGCACAAGGTTTGATCTTATATCATGGGGGGGTATCTTTTAATGGGGTGCCCCACTACTTTAAATCATATCCCCTGTCTGACTTCTGAGACCCCCTCCGATATCCAGAAAGGGACCTTGTCTCTCCCTGCACATGGAGCCATTTATCAGCACACACTCTATGCATTCTCTTTGGGAGAGCTCCCATAGACAGCGGATAGATAGATAGATAGATTTAATCTATCTATCTATCTACGTATCTATCTATTTATCTTATATCCATCTATCTCATATCTATCTATCTATCTATCTATCAATCATCTATCTACCTATCTGTCTGTCTATCTATCTCATCTATCTCATATCTATCTGTATCATATCTATCTATCTATATATCTCATATCTATCAATCTATCTATGTATCCATCTATCTCATATCTATCTATCTATCTATCTATCTATCTATCTCATATCTATCTATTTATCTCATATCTATCTACCTATCTCATATCTATCTATCTATCATCTATCTATCTATCTATCTATCTATCTATCTATCTATCTCACATCTATCTATCTATCTATCTATCTATCTATCTCATATCTATCTATCTATCTATCTCATATCTATCTATCTATCTATCTATCTATCTCATCTCTATCTATCTATCTATCTATCTCATATCTTTCTATCTATCTATCTCGTATCTATCTATCTATCTATCGCTTATCTGTTTATCTATCTATAAAATATATAAACATATAAAAAGTTTTTGATTATGAGTCCATTTAAATGACTGTCATGAAAATTATTTCAGGTGGGTGTCAGCTGCAATCTGCTGAACAGCTGAAATTATTGGAGTGATTACTCCAATAATCCTTTTCATAAGGTCAAATGTTCTATCTATCTATCTATCTGTCTGTCTGTCTGTCTGTATATATATCTATCATAATTGTGTTCTCAACAATATGATCTCTAGCAGGGTTCTAGTCCTGCAGGAACTCATGGGAACTGAGTTCTTGCACTTTCCTACAGCAGGAACACTGTTCCCATTCGCAGAAGTCCTATAGGACCAGTCCATGAGGGGAAATCTTGGGTGAGTTCCCATATTTTTTTTCACAGGACTTGACCCCTGATCCCTAGCATACCTATGTCTAAATAAAAACCTTTTTTTATATATTTTATTTTTTTATATATATTTCCACTTTGCAGAACTAGAATATTGAGAATTCATCCTTACTCTAGGCCATCAATATCAGATCGGTACCTAACAATTCAGCTGAACCGCCACCCCTTCATTATTAACCAGACACAGCGCCATACTTTTCATAGTGGCTGTGCCTGGTGTTACAGCTTACTTCAAGTAAAGTGAATGGGACTGAGCTGCAATACCAGGCAAAGCCACTGTGAAAAGTACAGCAGTGTGCCAAGTGTAAGCTACAAAAGGGACGAGGCATTTGTTAGAGCATTACAACCTTTGTATTAGCTGTTGTTGGGGTGTCAGGAGTAGGAGCTGATTTAGATAATATTGTTGTGTGTAGTGGATAGAGATTTAGACATATTTTTGCCTTTGATGTTCATAAACTGATGTTGCAGAGCTGAACGTGTTACTAAACCAGGTATTAAACTAATTTTTGCTATTGCACTCCTTATGGTAAATAAAAAAATCTTTCTATTGTATTTTGTAAAAAAAAAGTTTTCTATGTTTTATTTGTGTTTAAAAAAGCTGCCACTAGGTGTCTCCCTACTTTTCCAGAGCACATTTCCCCCCATCTCTTGCACAGACTTTGGACTCCTGCAGGCCTGGCAGAAGTCCAAAGTAAGGAAATGCAGTCTGTAGTGTTGAGGGGTGTGTGTGTAGCCTTAGCCAATCATAGTTCATCGCACACTGAACTGCTCTAGGCTTTGTGTAGCAGAGTGAGGAAGTTCTCCCCTGTATGGCTTCAGATGATGTCACGCCTGCTGGGGAACGCCTCTTCCCAGTCTGTGAATCTGACTGAGACTGAGCAGAAAATACAGAGCAATATCAAGGTAGAAAACTAACAAATAATAAAAATAAAGGCAGGGGGTGGTTTGTCATGATGGGGGCAGAGAACTGGGAGGAGTAGAAAATTTAACAAGATCATGACAGGTACTCTTTAAAGGGGTACTCTGGTGGAAAAATTTTTTTTAAATCAACTAGTGCTAGAAAGTTAAACAGATTTGTAAATTACTTATATTAAAAATCTTAATCCTTCCAGTACTTATTAGCTGCTGAATACTACAGAGGAAATTATTTTCTTTTTGGAACACAGAGCTCTCTGCTGACATCATGACCACAGTGCTCTCTGCTGACATCGCTGTCCATTTTAGGAACTGTCCAGAGCAGCATATGTTTGCTATGGGGATTTTCTCCTACTCTTTAAAATGTTCTTAAAATGGACAGAGATGTCAGCAGAGAGCACTGTGCTCATGATGTCAGCAGAGAGCTCTGTGTTCCAAAAAGAAAATAATTTCCTCTGTAGTATTTAAGCAGCTAATAAGTACAGGAAGGATTAAGATTTTTTAATAGAAGTCATTTACAAATCTGTTTAACTTTCTGGCACCAGTTGATTTAAAAATAAAATGTTTTCCACCGGAGTACCCCTTAAAATTTGTCTGATTCAATTGTGCTACATATGACCAGATGTTCAGCTTTTGGCAAACTCGGCGCAACTGCATCAAACGAAGCTCTGGTGCCTGAGGGGTTAAAAAAAAATCAAATAAATAAATGAGTTGTGTTTTTTGCAGTGTATATGACTATATCTTGTGTAGGACGATGTGTTAAGTGAATAGCTGCAGGGCAGTGGGCTGTAGCCACCTGTGACAGTCACCGGGAACAATGGAGTCAGTGTGCGCAGCGGCACGATGGCTGGGAGCAGCAGGATGATTAGAATGCGTCGCGAGTACCAGAGGGAAGCATGCAGCCGAGGGGTTAAATAGTCCTGGGAGGCTCCGAGCTTTCAGAATCAGTCACTTTTCTGGGCTGAGGCCGCGCAAAAAAAAAGAAAAAAAAAAATCAGCTGAAGGCATTCATGGCGGACAGAATGGAGGACGGCGAGGGGGGGATGGTGGCGCCAAACAAGGAACCGAGAAAATGCTAAGGACGGAAAAGACAAAGAACCTTTTGGCTGAATCCAGGACGTTGGTTCTGCTGGCGTCAATCCTGTCCTCAGACTATAGTCTACACAAGTGGTCTCCAACTGTGGCCCTCCAGATGTTGCAAAACTTCAACTCCCAGCATGCCCGGACAGCCGTTGGCTGTCCGGGCATGCTGGGAGTTGAAGTTTTGCAACATCTGGAGGGCCACAGTTGGAGACCACTGCTTTATACCAATGTTTTCCAACCAGGGCACCTCCAGCTGTTGCAAAACTACAACTCCCAGCATGCCTGGAAAGCCACTGACTGAGCTCCTTTTGCAAATCAATATAATACCGTTACTTAAAACAGCTTGAAATAGGAGTCCAGAGAAGGTAGATTTTTTTTTCACTGTCCCTTTAATTAAAGGGGTACTCTACTGGGGAAAAAAATTCCCTTTAATTAAGGGGGTACTCTACTGGAAAACATTTTTCTCTTTAATTAAAGGGGTACTCTACTGGAAAACATTTTTTATCTTTAATTAAAGGGGTACTCTACTGGAAAAAAAATTTCTCTTTAATTAAAGGGGTACTCTACTGTAAAAAAAAATTCCCTTTAATTAAAGGGGTTCTCTACTGGAAAACATTTTTTCTCTTTAATTAAAGGGGTACTCTACTGGAAAACATTTTTTCTCTTTAACTAAAGGGGTACTCTACTGTAAAAAAATTCTCTTTAATTAAAGGGGTACTCTACTGGAAAACATTTTTCCCTTTAATTAAAGGGTTACTCTACTGTAAAAAAAAATTCTCTTTAATTAAAGGGGTACTCTACTGGAAAACATTTTTCCCTTTAATTAAAGGGGTACTCTACTGGAAAAACATTTTTATTATTAGTTTTTTTTTTAATTATTATTATTATTATTATTATTATTATTATTATTTATTTATTCCTGGAGTGTTTCTTTAAGAAAGAATTGATTCTTTCATTATATCTGCTAAATAAGCATTAAAGAGGTACTCCGGTGCAAAACTTTTTTTTTTCTTCTTTAAATCAACTGGTGCCAGAAAGTTAAACAGATTTGTAAATTACTTCTATTAAAAAATCTTAATCCTTCCAGTAGTTATCAGCTGCTGTTATAATCCACAGAAGTTCATTATTTTTTTTTTTTCCTTTCTGTCTGACCACAGTGCTCTCTGCTGACACCTCTGTCCATTTTAGGAACTGTCCATAGCAGGAGCAAATCCCCATAGAAAACCTCTCCTGCTCTGGACAGGTCCTAAAATGAACAGAGGCACTGTGGTCAGGCTGAAAGGTAATTCAAAAAGAAAAGAACTTCCTGTTGATCAGAACAGCATCTGATAAGTACAGGAAGGATTAAGATTTTTTAATAGAAGTATTTGACAAATCTGTTTAACTTTCTGGCACCAGTTGATTTAAAAAATAAAAAATAAATGTTTTCCAGTAGAGTACTCCTTCAATTAAAGGGACAGTGGCAAAATCTGTCTTCTCTGGACTCCTATTTCAAGCTGTTTTAAGTAACTGTATTATATTAGATTTGCTAAAGGAGCTGTCCGGACATGCTGTGAGTTGTGGTTTTGCAACAGCTGGAGGTGCCCAGGTTGGGAAACATCAGGGAGAAAGGAAATTCAAAAAGAAAAGAACTTCCTGTGGATCATAACAGCAGCTGATAAGTACTGGAAGGATTAAGATTTTTTAATAGAAGTAATTTACAAATCTGTTTAACTTTCTGGCACCAGTTGATTTAAATATGTATATATATATATATATATATATATATATATATATATATATATATATATATATATACATATATATATTATATATATATATATATATATATATATATATATATATATATATATATATATATATATATATATATATATATATATGTTTTCCAGTGGAGTACCCCTTTAATGCTTCTTTAGCAGATATACTGAAGGAATTAATTATTTCTTAAAGAAAGACTCCAGGAATAATAATAATAATAATAATAATAATAATAATAATAATAATAATAATAATAATAACAATAACAATAAAAACAAATAATAATGATAATAATAATAACATTTATTATTATTATTATTATTATTATTATTATTATTATTATTATCATCATCATCATCGTTAGGTATTTATTATTTATGTATTTATTTATTTATTTATTTATTTATTTTATTTAGCTTATATACTGCAGTGCAGCAAAGTTTATTATTATAGTATAATGTAAAATACTGTTTAACTGATGTTGCAGTCATGGGTTTTCAGCCATGCTTCTTCCTGATACAGTAGAGAAATGATTTTCTCAGGCTGACTACATTTGCCAGGAATTCTCTGTCTTTGCAGAGAGAGGGGGTGGAGTCTCATCATTGAAATTCATCTATTGAGACCAACCTAATCACCTGACTAGACTCCAGCAACAAGAAGCCTAAATTGCTGAGACTCATACATAAGTGGGTTGGTGTCAGTTCACACTGCATGACATTTTTATGCATTTTCCTTTTTAAAGTGCACTTTTTAAAGAAATATTGTGATGAGGGGAAAGTGATTTGACTTATAACCCCAATTGAGGTGTTTAAAGAAGATATGATGTCTTTAGGCTATGTTGATGCATTAACATTTTTACAGCATTTTTGCTGTTTCTGCTGCCATTTTTCAAAAATGTTTTTACTGAAATCTCAACAGTTGCGGTAAAATACGACCATCTTTGCCATGATGTTGAGAAAACCACAGCAAAAACCGCTACGACACAGCAGAAAAAAAATTAAAAAAATTAATAATTAATAATTAAAAATGTTTGTAAATGAACGCAGCCTCAAGGTGGTCAGGAAAGCAGAAAATATCTGAAGCAAGAAAGTTATGCAATTTGCATAATTCCCATTGACTTTAACAATTGTAGTTTTGCAACAGCTGGAAGCAATCTGGTTGGGAAACACTGCAATAGTGCTTAGCGGCTGAAAATGCTGTACTGGGACACCACAAATGCAAAAAAAAAGCTGTGAGGACCTACGGTACCTAAACTGTAAACCTGCAGAAGGAATCCCAACCCTGGACCCTCAAGTAAATAAATCCAATGTGTGTGAACATGGCGGATAACGCAGCCGGTCCGACCTCCAGTCCTTGTAAGACCTCAGATAACATGTTGTGTAGTCACAAGGAGTTACGCTAACTGGACTCTGCTTCATCTGTACATGTACGGTCAGGGATAGTCAGGACAGTTTGGCCCTCAGGGACAATGGTTGTTAAAGGGGTATTCCGGGAAAAAAACATTTTATCCCCTATCCAAAGGATAGGGGATAAGATGTCTGATCACGGGGGGGGGGGTCGCTGCTGAGCCCCCCCGAAATCTCCCTGCCGCACCCGCATTCTATGCGGGTGCTAAATCTCCAGTTTCGGAAACCTCCGGGTTTCCAGGACTGGGGACGTGATGTCACGCCACGCCCCCTCCATTCATGTCTATGGGAGGGGGCGTGACGGTCGTCACGCCCCCTCCCATAGACATGAATGGAGGGGGCGTGGCGTGACGTCACGTCCCCAGTCCCGAAAACCCAGTTTTACCCCTTTAATGCACGACAAGATCTCCTGCCGGATCCGTGACTATTAGCATTGTTGTTGTAGGTAAACAATTTTTGTTATTTTGTGTAGTGCTAATGCGTACGTGCGTCAAGTGCATTATATGGTCATAAATTGTACGCAGGTACACATTTCCTAAAATTTAAAGAGTACCTATAATCAACTAAACTGTCCCTAATCCCCCCCCATCTGTCCCTGACTCTAACTGACTCTATCCCTGTCTTTATTTTTTACTTAAAATGGCATATAAATACATTTTTTTACATCCCCTGCAGCTGCTCAGGCTTCTACCTTGAGCGAGCGAGGAAGGGGGCGTGGCTCGGCAGGCGCAATGTCATCTGAAGCACTTCCGCCATTCTTCCTCTTCACACATAATGCCCATTGAAATATCAACCTTGCTGCTCCCTGCTTACTCGATCAGACCTCGATCAGACTCAGGAGAGGCAGATCCGATCCTCTTCTGTGCAGCCCTACGTTACACTGACATTTGGCCAGCGCATGTCGGCTCTCCTTGCAAGGGGAAGCAGCCTGATGACGCGGCCGTCCATGTCAGGAGTGCCCGTGCTGTGTGCACAACGCCCGCTCCCGTCTGTCTGATTGACAGGCAGGGAGCTACGCTGTGCTCTTCAGTGTCCCGGTTGCATTGATAGTTCGGACTCATGCCAGGCCGGCATGAGTCCGAACTCTATGCGCCGAGACATGTAGGGAGACCCCTAGTGGTCATTTTTTTTTAAGTAAAAAAATATATAAAGTTACATATTTGTTAATCACATGTAATTAGAAAGTTATTTCTAATACATTGAGTAACAAAATATAAAAAGTTTTTGTGTGACAGGTACCTATGGTTTACTCTCTACGCAAAATGTTGCGACTTTTCTACACATTCCCCCAAAAAGATAAGCAATGTCTGGGCCGGTGTATATTTGCGACTTTTCCACCTTCCCCACCCTCCAGTAACCTCTGCCGGTTGAGGGAAATAAATAAAATAAAATAAAAACATAAAAAATAAAATATACATTATCATATTGACGACTCTTTAGAAATGTTTGCTAAAAAAAAAAGTCATAAATGTTGATAAATGTCATTAAAAAATATTCTTCTTTCTATTTAATTTTCCACTTTGAAAAAATGACCACTAGGGGTCTCCCTACCAGTCCTTTTTTTATAGATTTCAGACTCATGCTGGAGTCCTAAATCTCAGCTGGGACACAGCTGGGACACAGACAAGCTCAACACTGCTCCCTGTCAGGGAGCAGTGCTGAGTTTGTCTGTGTTCCGGCTGCAGTCTGATATTTAGGACTCCTGCATGAGTCTGAAATTTATAAAAAAAAATAAAAGGACTGGTAGGGAGACCCCTAGTGGTACTTTTTTCAAAGTGGAAAATTAAATAGAAAGAAGCATATTTTTTAATAACATGCTATTGGAAAGTTATTCTGCATACATTAATCTATAATATGTCAAAAGGTTTTTTTGATGAAAGGTACCCTTTAACTTAAAATGTATCAGTCTATATAGTTAATTTTACTGTTTAAAGCCTGAAGTTGCATAGTCTTCTAATTTCCACTGTGGTTTTATTCCAGCAGCTTCCAGGCTCCTCCACCTTTCCTGATAGGAAGTTGTGTAGTCCTTTCATTGTTCAGTGTTATTTTGTCTCAGCAGCTCCCCGACTTCTCCCTCTCTCCTTACAGGAAGTTGTTAGGCCTCTTATATTCAGTGTGGTGTTGTCTCAACAGCTCTCCGGTTCCTCCCTCTGTCCTGACAGGAAGTTGTATAATCCTCTCATTGTCAGTGTGGTGTTGTCTCAGCAGTCCCCCCCACCTACTCCCTCTTTTCTGACAGGTAGTTTTGTAGTCCTTTTATTATCAGTGTTGTGTTGTCTCAGCAGCTCCTGGCAACTCCATTTCTCTCTAGACAACCTATCATCCTCTGCTTTCTCAAGAGGCATGGCTGTATTTTGTCTCTGAACTCTAGCCCCACCCCCTGAGTGGTGTCACAACCTGTGGACAGCCCATCTCCCTGCCATATACACATATACATATGTATCTATATTGGGACATTTAGGAAGAATAAGGTGTTGTTACATAATGCACCTTGCTGAACAATGCCACAGGCAGAGTAGCAGTCAAGAAATGCATATAGCAGGTGCTGCAATCTCACTGATTGTTTTCTGTTAAATGAGATGTTCTACAACAGCTCTGGGTGGGGAACTGGCGGGATTGGTTCAGAGGGGAGTAGGTAGGCTGGAAGAATTGTGATGATCTGGGGGAAATCAATGCATTCTGGGAATTGTAGGGCTGAGAAACTGCTCAACCAGGAGGTACATGACTTAGACCCCCAAAACAAGTAGGTGTTTGGTGGTTTCATAACTATGGAAAAAACATTGCCCTACCTTTTCACAGGTTGCTTACAGTATTGCAGCTCAGCCCTATTCACTATGCAATGTCAGGCTCCACCCATGGTTGTTTTTAGTGCTGTTTGTAGCCAGAAAGTAAGCATGTATTTTGAATGCCCTGGATGAACCAAAGCCTTTTGGCTCCCCACCCCAAGCTTCACATTGCCCCGGATCCATCACTTTGTATAGAATAGTGTCATGTCGTATAATAAGCCTTCTGCATGGCAGCCCTGAAATGTAACATCAAAAATGTTCCATCACCTTGAAACCCATTTGAATGCGCCTTTGTCAGTCAATAGCTCCAGATTATATGTCTGAAATGCTTTCCAGAGTTCTGTGTCCGCACTTGAAAGCATTGTTATGCTCAGACGTGACGGACACAGAATGCTGAGTATATCCCGCGCTGTAATAACCCTGAAAGTACCCTCACTGACAGTCTGTTAGTCGCATCTCTCTGGAAGTGCCTGTTCCTGAGCTGTAATTTTATAAACCTGAGTGTACAGTCATCAAGACACGCCTGGATGGGTTTATGCATAGATATTATGGCTCAGACAAGGACTGAAAGGTGACCGGAGACTGAATCTGTACTTGGTTGGGGTTTAAAGGGCTACACCGCGTAAAGTCGTCTTTTCTCATGGTAAAAATTGGTGTCTGAGATCATGGAGATCCTGAATCTGTCCCATTGGCATGAATGGGAAAGGTTACTGGGTGCGCACTGTGACCATTGAAGATCATTCCATAGGGAGGGGAGGCTTAGCTGTGAGTGTCATCTATTGTATTCTCGGACTCTCTATATCAGTATTTTCCAACCAGAGTGCCTCCAGCTGTGGCATAACTATTACACCCAGCATGACCGGACAACCAAAGGCTCCCGGGGCATGCTGCGAGTTGTAGTTTTGCCACCTTGGTTGGGAAACACTGCTCTATATCTACAGGTGTCAATGTCTATACCAATGTGGCATAAGTCTCTAAACTTTCGGATCAGATTAAGTTTAGAGATGAGCAAACCCAACCAGTAGAACTGGAGTGCGGTCAGAAAGGAAGGATCACATTACCTCAGGGAATCCCATAATGCCTCTAAAAAGTCTCTTCCAGGTAATTAGGAGGCAGGAGATGTCAGAGCCGCAATAAAAGCTCATGAACATAGCTTTAGCAGCCATTTTAGAGATACCAGGTGTTAGATGAAGATCTCTGTGAGGGACAGTGAGCAGTAACCAACACAGATAGGAGTAGGAACCACATATATAATGTTGGTAGTAAAGCAGCAGAGAGTGTTCTGCATCTGTTCTGTCAAAATCTGATTTCATTGGAAGTTAAGTGTGACATTTTTTTTGTCTGTTTCATGCTTATTGTGAAAAAGCTGCATATAGTTTTTTTGTGTCACTTTTGTGCACATTCTAGGATACTGATCCTGTCACTATTCCCCAAAATTGGAATAATTTTTAACAGCTTGTAAGAAGCCATTGCACAAAACCTGCTGCTACTCCCAAAAAGGGATAATTTTGGACCAATTGGAAAAAGCCATTGATTCCTCTGATACCTCTGTGTATATAAAAACCGGCATCTTTCTCCAAAAAGGGATAATTTTTGGCCATTCAATTTAAAAAGTAAAAAAAAAAATCTGCTAGTGCAATCTGTTTATATTTATCCTGTTAGTTACCACTGGGTACCATCCATTTACCCATAGAAATACATGTTGCCGAAATTAGTTTTGCCTGAAAGGGGTTCTCCAGTGCTTACACATCTTTTCCCCTATCCAAAGGATAGGGGATAAGATGCCTGATCACGGGAGTCCCGCCGCTGGGGACCCCTGGGATCATGCATGCGGCACCCCGTTTGCAATCAGTCCCCGGAGCGCGTTCGCTCCGGGACTGATTACAGGCGACCACCGGGCCGGTGGCATGTGACGTCACGCCTCCGCCCCCGTGTGACGTCACGCTCCGCCCCTCAAGGCAAGCCTTGGGAAGGGGGTGTGATAACTGTCATGCCCCCTCCTGTAGGCTTGCATTGAGGAGCGAAGCGTGATGTCACACGGGGGCGTGACATCACACACCGCTGGCCCGGTGGTCGTCTATAATCAGTCCCGGAGCGAACACGCTCCAGGGACTAATTACAAATGGGGTGCCGCGTGCATGATCCTGGGGGTCCCCAGCGGCGGGACTCCCGCGATCAGGCATCTTAAAGATGTGTAAGCACCGGAGAACCCCTTTAAAAACAGAAGTCCATAGATACACTCCTAGGTGAATTTGCAGGATTGTTCCTGTGTTTTTTTTGGCTATTGGTGAAGTACAGGTTCGGTCAGAACTAGTTCAGTCAACATCGGTGAACTGGCAGAACCAAACTTTTAAAAAAGTTCTCTCATCTCTAGTAAACTTATTTAGTTTTCTGTGGTGATTGTCTTAAGCAAATGTAGTGGTCCTCGGTATACTATAATCTGAATCTTACTAGATACAACACATGCATGGACTCCATAATATACACAAATATCTGGGGGGTTAACTAGCGCTGCAGTAAAGAATGACACAGGTAGGAAAAGGAAAGTATTAAAAACAACCTGCAAAGGCTACCTGAAATTGCTGCCAATAAGTATCAGGTTCGGCAGGGACGTGAGATGATGGCACCCCCATGGGCTCAATAATGGCACCCCCATGGGCTCCATAATGGCTGCTATTCATGGTGAAGGATAATTAAATTTTTCATTCTTGTTAATTCTTCATGTTTGTCTTGAGCGCTCGGCGAAGCTGAGTTTGCAGGTATTATCATTTCTTCAGGACACGAGTCCTTGATACTTTGTTTTAGGAAGCTCTAGAGAGTCCCGAGCTGTCACCGCACCGTTTCAATAAGCCCTGCAGTGATTGACAGCGTTGCTTCCCAGCAGTCCAATAGACATCTGAGGTCTTTCAATTACACAAGCTGTCGAGGCCAAGCGTTTTTTTATCCCTTATTTTTTTCAGCCTGTACTCAGAATGCCAGAAAAGTGTTAGACATGTTGAAGGCCCCTGTAGTTTTATGCCTGCAAAGATGTGTACTGTTCCTGACCATAACAATTCTGTCCAAGTCATATCTCAGAAGTTTTTTTTATTTTATTTTTTCTATTTTTGCCAACTTTTTATTGATTTATTGATTGATTGACTTTTTATTGAATATATTAAGTTGATTCTCTTTGCAACTACTTTGCTAAATATATGTTTATAGAATAACTCCCTATAGGAAGCGATTGCAGGATTCTTTTATATCATACATGACTGCAGGGGAACATCATGTTGGGTTCATGGAAAATGAAAGGCAGATAGAGATCTGTTCCCAACAATAAAAAAAAAAAAGACTAAAAGTACTGCATAAAAAAATAAATAATAGTCACATACAGTGCCCAAATAAAAGTGCCTCAAGGAGCGGATAATAAAAAGAGTGCTAAACAGTGCCGAAACATAAGAGCAATGTGTCCTGTTATCATACAGTCTTACAAGGGCCAGTCACAATCTCCATTAGGTATTAAATAAATAATAGTGACATACAGTATGCATATACTGCCATACAATATACTGGTAATTGTGCCCTACAGAACCATAAACTGCCAAATAGTGTCCAAATAAATGTAAAATAAAACAGCTAAAATAACCAACAACTCCCATATAGTGCCTAAATATAATGACACATTGTTAATAAATAATAGTGACATACAGTGTGCATATATTGCTATACAATATATCGATAATTGTGCCCTACAGAACCATAAACTGCCAAATAGTATCCAAATAAATGTAAAATAAAACAACAAAAATAACCAACAACTCCCATATAGTGCCTAAATAAAATGACACGTTGTTAATAAATAATAGTGACAAACAGTGTGCATATATTGCTATACAATATACCGATAATTGTGCCCTACAGAACCATAAACTGCCAAATAGTGTCCAAATAAATGTAAAATAAAACAACAAAAATAACCAACAACTCCCTTATAGTGCCTAAATAAAATAACACATTGTTAATAAATAATAGTGACATGCAGTGCACATGTACTATCCAAATAATGGGGGACACAGCACCATACACTGCCATAGAGTGGCCAAATAAATATGTGATTTCTGTTCGTAAAATTATCAAACTATAATAAACATACTCATACAAACACATTACTGGTAGAGCCGACGTGTTTCGGACAGTTAACTGTTCTTAATCATGACTGGGTAGAAGTTTCCAAAAGAAACACATACTACATATCAGAGCATCCATAGCTCTCTGGTCTGTATGGTTGAACGTGCCAAAGCATGGCAATTCCCTAAACCTGTAGCCGGGAGAACATCTGATGTCCACAGCATTTGTCCATTTTGGGAACCTCTAGCTATGATTAAGGACAGCATCCTGTCCAAAACACGTCTAGGTATATTCTAAATGCCCTCCTTTCCAAAGGTTCTTAAAGGGGTACTCCACTGCCCCAGTGTCCGAAATGTTTAGTTCCAAGTGCTGGCTGTGGGGGTCGTGATGTCACGACCACACCCCTCGTGACCTCACATCACGCTCCCCCCCAATGCAAGTCTATGGGAGTGGGCGTGACATCCGTCACGCCCCCTCCCACAGACTTGCATTGTGTTCACTGATGTCCACAGCATTTGTCCATTTTGGGAACCTCTACCCAGCTATGATTAAGGACAGCATCCTGTCCAAAACACGTCTAGGTATATTCTAAATGCCCTCCTTTCCAAAGGTTCTTAAAGGGGTACTCCATTACCCCAGTGTCCGGAATGTTTAGTTCCAAATGCTGGCTGTGGGGGTCGTGATGTCACGGCCACACCCCTCATGACCTCCCATCACGCCCCCTCAATACAAGTCTATGGGAGGGAGCATGACGGATGTCACGCCCCCTCCCATAGACTTGCATTGGGGGGCGTAATGTGACGTAACAAGGGGCGGGGCGGGGCCGTGACGTCACGACCCCCGCAGCCCGCACCCAGTGTTCGGAACTAAATGTTCCAGACGCTGGGGCAGTGGAGTTCACTGATGTCCACAGCATTTGTCCATTTTGGGAACCTCTACCTAGCTATGATTAAGGACAGCATCCTGTCCAAAACACGTCTAAGTATATTCTAAATGCCCTCCTTTCCAAAGGTTCTTAAAGGGGTACTCCACTGCCCCAGCGTCCGGAATGTTTAGTTCCAATCGCTGGCTGTGGGGGTCGTGGCCACACCCAAGTGCTGGCTGTGGGGGTCACGGCCACACCCCTCGTGACCTCACATCACACCCCCTCAATGCAAGTCTATGGGAGGGGGCGTGATATCCATCACGCCCCCTCCCATAGACTTGCATTGGGGGGACGTGATGTGAAGTAACAAGGGGCAAGGCCGTGACGTCACGACCCCCACAGCCCGCACCCAGTGTTTGGAACTAAATGTTCCATATGCTGGGGAAGTGGAGTACCCCTTTAAGGTCTTCATGTGCTCCTAATCTACCAAAAGCAACAGTGATTTTGGGGACAGGGCTGGACTTAACACATTAACGGGCTCTCATTGGTGTAATCCTGAGATACCTCCTTCTCCGATGTCTACTGAGTAGACCGTACTGACTACTTAGGTTTTACCCCCTGAATATGTTTACACCCTCCTCCTCCTCCTCCTCCATCTGCAGCTCCATCAGGAGGTGAGATGATAGCAGGGGACTGACATCGCTATGGTGTGTTACTCTTTCATAGGTAAACACTCTCCACATTGTTACATGGTTTCCTGCCGGTACCCGGTGCTCTAGATCTCTTTGATGCACCAGATGCTTTGCCAGCGTAGGGGGAGGGATTTCCTTTCAATCCGATGCATTTCATAAACAAAGTACTTTATGTCCTACAGACTTCTTGGCACCGGTTGCTGTTCTGCAGGTGCACTTGCCACGTATACTGTACTCGGAGCCCTTCAAAGAACAGACCCCTGCCGATTTTGTGTAAAATTTCAGTGCTATTTGGCTGGTTTTTATGGGCAGGCGGCACACAAGGGAACCGGCATTCACTTAGTGCTTTAACATGGGAGCATTTAACCCCTTTATGGCACCATGTCAAGTACAAAATGCCTGGCACAGTACCACAGAGGGTTGTTAAATGAAAATTTCATTAAAGTAATATGTCAGCTCCACGGATAGAGAGAACTGTTCTCGATTACGTGAATTGCTTGTTGGCTGAATTCAGCGTAAGGCCCAAAGAGATCTTATATTTATCATTGTCATTGGAATCCCTATCATCAATGATCTGTGGGAAACAGTGCAGGAAGCGTTCCCATTTTATGGAGCTCCCCCACAGGAGAAGTAAAGTATTACCCTGTTCTTACAGAAATTGAAGGGGTATTCCAGGAAAAAACTTTTTTTTTTTATATATATATATCAACTGGCTCTAGAAAGTTAAACAGATTTATAAATTATTTCTATAAAAAAAATCTTACGGTAATCCTTCCAATAATTATCAGCTGCTGAAGTTGAGTTGTTTTTTTTTCTGTCTGACAACAGTGCTCTCTGCTGACATCTCTGCTTGTCTCGGGAACTGCACAGAGTAGAAGAGGTTTGCTAGTGGGATTTGCTTCTACTCTGGACAGTTCCTGAGACAGGTGTCATCAGAGAGCACTTAGACAGAAAAGAACAACTCAACTTCAGCAGCTCATAAGTACTGAAAGGATAAAGATTTTTTAATAGAAGTAATTTACAAATCTGTTTTACTTTCTGGAGACAGTTGATATAAAAAAATAAAAAAAAATGTTTTTCCTGGAATACCCCTTCAATTTCTGTAAGAACCACTAATAGAAATTAGTGGTGACCACTAATAGAAAAGGGGTTATCCGGCAAATATAAGTTCCACAGGATAAGGGATAGGTGTCTGATTGTGGGGGGTTCGACCTCTGGAACCCCCCAAGATCCCTGAAGCGGGGCCTGTCGCTTACCTTGAAGTGCTCCGGACTCCATCTAACTTGTTCTGGGGATCAGACCTGCTCTCCCAATCACCGGCTGAGACGGGACATCAATGCGGCCGGTGATTGACAGAGCGACCCACCAATGCCAAAACTAGAACGTTTCGAAAGGTGGGGTCCGGAGCTCTCCAAGGTAAGAGATGTGCCGCGTTCTGAAGATCGGGGATAGGGGGTATGTTTTATTTGCCTATTAACCCCTTGAAAGCAATTATCTTGGACCATATGATTGATGGCCTATCCACAGGATAGACCATTAATTGTCAATCGATGGGTTGTCGACTCCTGACACCCACCACTTCACAGTGATTGGAGCTTGAAGCCCTGCATCGGTCATTGTATAGTGGTGGCGCTGAGTAACTACATCTCAGTGTCTATTAAAGTGAATACCCAATGCCCCCACTATACAATGAAGTGTGCAGGGCTTCTTGCCCCGTTCACTGTATAATGCAGGCCCCAAAAAGCTGATTGGCAGGGGCTCTGGGTACAGCATCGTACTAATGAGTGATTGATGGTCTATCCAATGAATAGGCCATCATTTATAAAGTCCGGGAAATTTTACAATCTGAACTGAAGAAGCCAAATACTTTTGCCAGACATCTGTGTCTTGAACGGCTTTTGGCTCCAACACAAGAAATCGGTCAAGGTCCAAATGTTGGACTCCCAAATAAGAATACCACTTTTAATGTGTTTCTAATGTTCAGAAGGGTAAGACCTGTCAAGAAAACACACATTTGGTAGTATGAGCTCTAGGATACCCACAAATATCTAAAGGAGTACTCCGGGATATGAAATGGATACGTTTCAGAACATGGATATGGATAAGTTTCAGATCATGGGGGGTCCGACCGATGGGTCCCCGTGCAATCTCCCATGTGGGGCCCCGGCTCTTTGCCAAAATCGTGCATTCTGACCACTGAATGACGCGGTGCCCGACACGACCCCTCAATACATCTTTATGGTAGAGTCGGAGACTGCCAAATGCAGCACTCCGGCTCTCCCATAGAGATGTTTTAAGGGCTGCCGCGTCATGCAGTGGTCGGAGATCGTGGGGGCCCTAGCGGTTGGACCTCCAAGATTTGAAACGTATCCCCTATCCTTAGGATAGGGGATAAGTTATCATATCCCGGAGTAGTCCTTTAAATAAGGTCCTTACGGTCAACGGGTTATGACTATATGCTGGAGTCCCCTTTAAATAACATCTTTTTGGATATTCATTGCCAATAAAGAAGGTGAAAGAGCAGCTACCGGTAGTATATTCCTACCTGACACAATAAAAGGCAAGTGCCTATAAATGCAAACATAAAACAGAGACTCACAGTTCAGCTAAATGTTATAGACGTGCTGTATATTTTAAAACGATCCCTAAAAAGAGGTCTGCGAAAGAACGAGACCTGAAAATTCACCGCGCTGGAGCGAGGCCAAAGAGATAGTGCACATGAAAGGCACAGATGCCACTCAAGACATCTTTCCCCGTAACGGAGTTGAAAGACACGTCTTCCACGACGTGTGATCTTAATTTACATAGACATTAGAAGCAAACACTTTACCTTAATTTGATGTTATGTTTGTGTAAGTTACAATTCCGTGAAGCTGTTAAAACCCTCTTTCTAAAGTGCTAGGGGCTGCCTGTCACATTTACATACACTAATCTACAGCTGCCGCCTCCGTTTAATTTCAAAAGTATGACCTTCTAAAGAAAGTAAGAAAAAGGGGGATTCATTTCATTGCCGCTACATTTCAATCCAGGATAGTTGTTTCAGCTGATCATGTGACGCAGTGGTAAACATTGCTGTATGATCAGGGGTAATTGGTGTTCTACGTACATGTTCTGCCCAGGTTTCCATTGGCAATGTCTGGGTTCCTCCTATATCCCCAAAAAACATACCAACAGATTAAAATTGCACCATGTTCTTGGCTGATCCCGATTTTGCTGCATTTTTCTCAATTTCCTGCTTGTGGAGCTGCAAGTTCAGAGTCAGAGCCCAGTGGGTATTCCCTTTAAAGGGGTTCTCCACGGCCCTGCCTTCCGGAGCTCCGCTCGCAGCTTCCGGAAGTTTATTACTCCGAACGCTTCCGTATTCGAGGCTACCCCCTCGTGACGTCACGCCCACCCCCTCGTGACGTCACGCCCGCCCTCTTGTGACGTCACGCCCGCCCCCTCAACGAAAGTCTATGGGAAGGGGGCGTGACAGCGGTCACGCCCCCTTCCCATAGACTTTCGTTGAGGGGGCGGGCGTGACATCACGAGGGGGCAGCCTCGAACACGGAAGCCACCACACACAGCGTTCGGAGTAATAAGCTTTCGGACGCTGCGAGCGGAGCTCCGGAAGGCAGGGCAGTGGAGAACCCCTTTAAAGCCGCGATAACTTGATTTTCTGTCTCCTCCATCTCTCACACTTTGTGTAAATGCAGCTCACAAGTTCCCACCTGCTTGTTATACTCTACTGCTCCCTGTCCATTTTGTCTGATCAGTGGTAACTATTGTTCTACGTACATGTTCTGCCAATGTTTGCACAAGGTTTCCATTGGCAAAGTCTAGGTTCCTTTTATATTCCAAAAACAAACCAGCAGATTAAAATTGCACCATTTTGTTGTTTGATTTCTAAATTGCTTCCTTTCTTTTCATACTTGTGGAGCTGCGTGTTCAGAGCTCAGTGGGTGTCCCCTATAAAGCCACTATAACCGGATTTCTTGTCTTCTCCATCTCTCACTTTCTGTTAAAGGGGTACTCCTGTGGAAACTTTTTTTTTTTTTTTATTATTAACTGGTGCCAGAAAGTTAGATGGATTTGTAATTTACTTCTATAATTTTTTTTTTAAACCTTCCAGTACTTTTTAGGGGCTGTATACTGTATACTACAGAGTAAATGCTTTTCTTTTTGGATTTCTCTTCTGTCACGAGCACAGTGCTCTCTGCTGACCTCTGCTGTCCATTTTAGGAACTGTCCGGAGCAGGAGAAAATCCCCATTGCAATCATATACTGCTCTGGACAGTTCC
The DNA here is from genome assembly GCF_029499605.1 of Hyla sarda. NCBI lineage: Eukaryota > Metazoa > Chordata > Amphibia > Anura > Hylidae > Hyla > Hyla sarda. The sequence goes on along the minus strand of NC_079194.1, from coordinate 299,191,333 downwards.
TAAAATGGACAGCAGAGGCCAGCAGAGAGCACTGTGGTTGTGACAGAAAAGAAATCCAAAAAGAAAAGCATTTACTCTGTAGTATACAGCCCCTAAAAAGTACTGGAAGGATTAAGATTTTTTTTTAATAGAAGTAAATTGCAAATCTGCATAAGGAGAAGAATGAAAGGTCGGCACTCACCGGATTTCCGGTTCAGCAGGTTTTATTGCACAATACTCACAGCCATAAGTACAGTTCTAGGGGAGACAACGGATGGTAACAAAGGGGGGTACCACAGAGAGGCCTCTCTGTGGTACCCCCCTTTGTTACCATCCGTCGTCTCCCCTAGAACTGTACTTATGGCTGTGAGTATTGTGCAATAAAACCTGCTGAACCGTAAATCCGGTGAGTGCCGACCTTTCATTCTTCTCCTTATGCACTTATGTCATATCCTATACGAGTCTGAGCACCACTGAATCCTCTCCCCGCAACAGCGACTTAGTGTCCATCAGCTTCCAGGTACAGACCTTAGCAGTGCCGAACATCTTCTACATACGTAAATTACAAATCTGTTTAACTTTCTGGCACCAGTTTCTGGCACATTCCATAGACTTGCATTGAGGGGGCATGGCCGACCCCGCAGCGCACCCACAGCGTTCGTAACTAAATGTTCAGAACGCTGGCCAGTGGAGAACCTCTTTAACTACTAATGTCAGAGAAGGGAAGAGATGACTGATATTGAATGGTGCTCCTTCACTCTATGGGTTCAACCATTAAAGGGGTTCCCTGGGGAGCAGAAAAGGTCCAACCTGTTCTACTTTTCTTCCGCCCTCTGCACGTCTTGGAAGTTTACCTTCCAATAGAAGTAAAATAAGGTTCCAGTGACCAATAACTGTACAATGTTGTCGATGTTGTGGTGTGTAGCTGTTGAACATCTTCTGTGGATGTGGTTTCACCAGCATGCAATGATCATGACTGGCACCCACCCCCCTTCATCCCTGAAGGTATATAGTTATGGCACGTGAAGAGGGCAGAAGTTAGTGCCGGGAAGCAGAACTAATAGGCGGAACATAGCGCTGGGAACTGAACTGGTAAGTGGAACTTTGTGCTAGGAAGCAAAACTAGCAGACAGAACTTAACGTCGGGAACCAGAACTGGTAGGCGGAAATTAACGCCAGGAAGTAGAACTGGTCGGGGGAACTTAACGCCGGGAAGCAGAACTGGTAGGGGGAACTGAACGCCGGGAAGCAGAACTGGTAGGGGGAACTTAACGCCGGGAAGCAGAACTGGTAGGGGGAACTGAACGCCGGGAAGCAGAACTGGTAGGGGGAACTTAATGCCAGGACGCAGAACTAGTAGGACCTTTTTTACTCTTCAGACAATTGTGGCTCTTGTAGTCATGATTTGTATATGCTATTTTAATCCAAATATCCATTAGATCCAGAAACCATCATCTCACCAATCTCTCCAGTGCCAGGCCTACTGTATGCGTAGAAAGTCTGCACATAATGAGATTATATATGCCTCATCTCTGCCTCTTTCATTGTTGTGGATTATTTGTACCGTGTCACGTTATAGTAAGTTAATAACAGCTAAATAACATATTGCACATCTAGGTCACCGGTGAATAAAAGTCACGGTGCAGTTTTAATGGAGGGCATTCATGCGGAAAACATTGTGAATAGATTACCTGGGTTATGATCTGCCCTTGAGGATGCAATGAGTAAATCATGTACATCTATTGCTTTCATAGACTGTATTAATGAGAATGCAGTCTGCAGTACAGTAAGTCACCAGACAAAAAGCCTTTAAATTAAAATTGACTCGAACAGAATATCTTGAAGTTTATGGAACTTTTTTTTTTTTGTTTCTCCTTCATTGTATGGTGCTCGCTTACCATTGAAATTCACAATACATGAAGCTGGGCAGTTTAAAGGGGTATTCCAGTATTTTTTTTTTTTATTTGACTATGCTACAGGGGCTGTAAAGTAAATGTAGTTTATAATATAGTGTCTGTTCCTGGTACCTGGTACCTGGTCTTGCAATTCATGGCTGGTCTCACAAAAAATGAGTGTTGTCCCAGCTTCACCCAGGTTGCAGTCTAGCTTGAGATATTACATCACTAGTAAGGTGCTGAAAGGAAGCCTGTCTGTGCTTCAATGGGTGGAGCGACTGCTGGATGGGAGGGAGATCCCTCTGCACAGGGCTGCAAGGATTTGTAGTTTCAAGCCCAGCACAGCATGGATGGGAGTTTAGCTGTGCTGCAGTGGGTGGGGTGACTGATGTGTGGAAGGGAGGAAAGGGACCTCACATATACAAACAAGGGATCCTGGGACTTGTAGTTGGAGGGAGGGAACTTTAAAAGGAAACAGCCATTTCACAAAAAGAAAGCAGCAGAGTTCTGGTGTACTCACAACAGCCATTTAGCCCCAAGACAAGCATGGATCCTCCCTAAGCATGCCCATTACTATCTGGCAGGTAAGTACTAAAGTCACCATATGGTGGATGGCCCCTTTAAAATTAAAGGGAACGTGTCAGCTGTATTTGTTGACAAGAGTTGCAGCATCCAATAAATAGCTGTTAGGGCAGTGTTTTCCAAACAGTGTATCTTCAGTTGTTGCAAAACAACAACTCCCAGGATGCCCGGACAGCCAAAGGCATGCTGGGAGTTGTAACAGGTGAAGACACACTGTTTGGAAAACACGGTGTTAGGGTAAGCATGCTGTACCTTTCCTGGAGCTGATGGTGATTGCCAAACCTATAAAATCACGTTTTTTTTAGCCAAGTGTCAAGGGGGTGGAGCCGACCTGTTCAAGTGCCAGTGCCTGGCAAGCCTCCTAGTTTACCCTGTACATTGATGCCCTGAATGTCAATGAAGGAGGGTCAAGAAGGTTAGGGTAGGCGAGAAGGCTTACCAGGTTGTGGCACTTGAGCAGTTCGGCTCCGTCTCCTTGACACTTGGCTGAAACAGAAAAAAACTTATTTTATAAGTTTGGCACCTTTGACCAGGGGCAAGGAGGAGCAACTAGTAACGTGCCCTGACAGCCAAAGGTTCATTCATGTCAAGTGTCCTGTGACTATCATAAGACACAGTTTTTTCATCATCATGGTCAAAGCATACTGATTTTGTAATTTTTTGCGACACAAAACGATTGGAGGTCACAGATGAAGACCACCTTATTGACTGCAGTATTCCAAAAAATGTCCTCCATTATGTTTCCTTAAATTTAGTTAAGGATTACTACTTCGCAAGGTGGAAATTTATGACATGATCATGGCATGCTAGCAGAACCGTCAACAGGCTGCAACACCCAACACAACCACTGGATGGCCATGTTTAGAAACATTTAGCATAAATATCTACTGACAGAGTATTACAAAATCATGTTTTTCGAAGCCAGTCATCTTATGCTAAAGTGTTAACTGCCTGCAACTCCCAACACAATCACTGGGTGGCCACATCTAGAAATATTAAAGGGGTACTCATAACCCATCCTTTCCCTCTCACCAACCTATGTATTTGTCTAAATATCATTCCTTAGCAATATAGAGCATTTTTCTTCTTTCAGCTCACATGCAGTGAGTGAGAGGAAGACGTCATTCTCAAATCCTGTTTGTCTTGGTGTAACCCCCTCAGTGAGACCTAGCTCTCACCCTTCAAGACAACACTACATGATTTCTGTCTGGTCTTCACAGGCACAACACAAGGGGATACGTTATAATTCACTACAGTTCTCATTTAAGCATAAACATCTTCTGACAGAGTAATGCTAAATCATGTTTTTCAAAGCTAGTCATCTTGTGCAAAACCATCAACAGGCTGCAACTTCCAACACAACCACTGGGTGCCACATTTAGAAACATACAGTATAAACATCTTCTGATAAAGTAATGCAAAAATCATGTTTTTCAAAGTTAGATGTCTTGATCAAAAGAGTCAACTGGCTGCAACTCTCAACACAACCACTGGATGGCCAAATTTAGAAACATTTTGTATAAACAACTTCCAACAAAGTGTTGTGAAATCGTGTTTTTCTAAGCTAGTCATCTTGAGCAAAAGCATCAACAGGCTGTAACTCCCAACACAACCACTGGGTGACATTGTGAAACATTTAGCATAAACATCTTCCGACAGGGTAAAGCGAAATCATGTTTTCTGAAGCTAATCATCTTATGCAAAAGTGTTAACTGCCTGCAACTTCCAACACAACCACTGGGTGGCCACACTTAGAAATATTTAGCACAAACATCTTCCGACAGAGTATTGCAAAACCATGTTTTTCGAAGGTAGTAATCTTGAGCAAAAGCGTCAACAGGCTGCACCTCCCAACACAACCACTAGGTGACATCAAGAAACATTCAGCATAAATAACTTTCGACAGATTATTGCAGAATCACGCTTTTCCCTGCTAGTCATCTTGTGCAAAAACATCAACAGGCTGCACCTTCCAACACAACCACTGGGTGACATCCAGAAACATTCAGCATAAACATCTTCCGACAGAGTGTTGCAAAATCACGTTTTTAAAAGCTGGTCATCTTGTACAAAACCATCAACAGGCTGCAACTCTCAACGCAACCACTAGATGGCCACATTTAGAAACATTTAGCATAAACATCTTCCGACAAAATATTGCTAAAATCACGTTTTTCCAAGCTAGTCGTCTTGATCAAAAGTGTCAACATTCTGCAACCCTCTACACTACCACTGGATGGCCACATTGAGAAACACTTAGGATAAACATCTTCCGACAGAGTATCACAAAATCGTGTTTTCCAACCAGCATGCCTTCAGCTGTTGCAAAATTACAACTCCCAGCATGCCCGGACAGCCTTTGGCTGTCCGGGCATGCTGGGAGTTGTAGTTTTGCAAGAGCTGGAGGCACGCTGGTTAGGATACACTGTATTAGGGTAATGTGAGCAATGAGAAAAGCTGAGGAAGGGCACATCTTTATATAGATGAAACTAAACAAACCCTAATGTTCTACCCCTACCCCCAACCCGACTGGCAAAATACCAGAATATAGGTGAATTTAAAGGCTTTGACATGTTGTTATCATTCCACACATTGAAAAGGTCAGAAAACATGTGGTGATTCTGATGAAAAACTATAGACAGGGAAATATGCCAAGTGCACAAAAAACAAATTATTTATACATTTTGTAGAAAAGAAAAAAAAAAACATAAAAAAAATAAAAAATTCTCTCTCACCGGAAAGATTTTCATCTCCTTTTCATTCATGTCTCGGTTTTTGATACAGAAAAAGCAAACATTGTAATACACCGCTCTATTTATGCAGCACATTAACCCTGCGCTCAGCGGGGCCGGGAGCTGCGAAACGCGCTTAACAACGTAAGGATCCTGTCGGAATTTTTCGGCCACCGAGAGGTTAATAGATACAGTATTGAAGTCTTGAATATTTTCATAGCTGACCGTGAAAATTCAGATTGGAGCGCGGAATCTTTCAGCATATTTTATCGAGGATTCAGGCGAGCCGCCGTCTACATTGGTCTTTTTTCAGAGAACAAGGACAAAATCAAGGTGAAGGGATTGGCCCGGGGAATAATTGCAACGCAGAAATTTGAGGTTTTGATGTCCAATGGGGAATTTTTTGGGGTGCTGGACGATCCATTATAGAAATTAGGGAAATCGTCGGACTCACAAGTATAGAATCTGGCTTCCAATATGGCCGCTTGGAGTTTTTGGCACGGCCCTCTTGACTCTCATCGGTACAGATGTGCCCACACTAAGGCCATGTTCACACAGCAGAATTTGATGGAATGGCGGAATTTCCGCATCGGAAACATTTGTCGTGGATTTCGACTCTAGCCTTCCGCAGAAAGAATTGACTTGTCAGTTCTTTATGCAATATCTGGACGGAAACGCATTGCCGTCTATGGAGATGGTTTCCAAGCAGTTCGAGCACTGGCAAGTTGTGCCTGCGGAATGTCCACCTGAAAATATTCCAGTCGCACATTCCACTGTGTGAACATAGCCTTACGTTCCATGAATTTAGTTAAAGGGTTATTCCAGAATTTTTTTTAAACATTTTTTGTCTTTCAGCCTTTGAGCCCATGATGCCAAGTTACAATATTGTGTAATTTGCGTCTATGATCTCCATGTTCCGATTTGTCCCGTTTTCATGCACAGGACTTGCAGTTTTTTTTTTTTACTGTTTACTGTTGTCTCTGACCTTTCCCAGCATTCCTTGCAGCCAGAGACAATATGTCATAAATCACATGGTCTTCAGGGGGCGTGGTTATTACCGGTGGGGCATAGGATCACTTCAGTTAATTCCCTTTAACCCTGCTATCCACCCACCCACCCACTGCAGTATAGCCACATACCCTGAAGACCATGTGATTTAGGACATATTGTTCCGGCTATGGAATGCTGGGAAATGTCAGAGACAACAGCAAAATAAAAAGACTTGAAATACAGCATTTCCGGGTTTGGGTCCTGTGCATAATAACAGGACAAAGCAACAAAAATTATTTAAATTTGCAATCATGGGCAAAAAGGCTGAAAAAAAATATTCTGGAATACCCCTTTAAGGAGTCCAGTCATGATAAAAATTCAATACAATATTGCAAGTCTTGGACAGGCAGCAGTTTGAGTCACCACCACTGGGCGATTACACATAGACTTCTATAGCATAAACAACTCCCAACATATCACAAAATCATGTACCGTATTTATCGGGGTATACCACGCACCGGCCTATAACACGCACCCTCATTTTACCAAGGATATTTGGGTAAAAAAAGTTTTTTACCCAAATATCCATGATAAAATGAGGGTGCGTGTGTGCGCGTGTATACCCCGATATACCCCCAGGAAAGGCTGGGGGAGAGAGGCCGTCGCTGCCCGCTTCTCTCCCCCTGCCTTTCCTGGGGTCTAGAGCGCTGCTGTCGGCCCTTTTCACCCCCTGGTGAAAGCCAGGGGGAGAGAAGGGGCAGCGGCACCCATTGCCGGCGCTGCTACCCCGTTGCCTCCCCCCATCCCCGGTGGCATAATTACCTGAGTCGGGTCCGCGCTGCTCCAGGCCTCCGTCGTGCGTCCCCAGCGTCGTTGCTATGCACGCCGCGCCGTTCAGCGCATAGCAATGACGCCGGGGACGCACGACGGAGGCCTGGAGCAGCGCGGACCCGACTCAGGTAATTATGCCACCGGGGATGGGGGGAGGCAATGGGCGCCGCTTCTCTCTCCCTGGCTATCGGCGCCGGCACCGATAGTTAGGGGGACAGAACGGGCAGCGGCGCCGATAACCAGGGGGTGAAAAGGGCCGGCAGCAGGGCTCTAGACCCCAGGAAAGGCAGGGGGAGAGAAGCGGGCAGCGACGGCCTCTCTCCCCCTGCCTTTCCTGGGGGTGTATCGGCGTATAACACGAACACAGACTTTAGGCTAAAAATTTTAGCCTAAAAAGTGCGTGTTATACGCCGATAAATACGGTATTTTTCTACCAAAAAATGTGGGGGTTAGCTGCAAGTCCTCTTTAAATCACATGGGAATTGGGGGCAGTTATGTGTGAATTTTATTTGTGGACCATTGTTCAATAGTGTTGAGTGCGAATATTCGAAATGCAAATTTTTACTGCGAATATCGGCACTTCGCGATTTTGAGAAAATTTTTTGAATATAGTGATATAATATGTATCACTATATTCAAAATATTCGCAAAATCGCAAAGTGCCGATATTCGCAGTAAAAATTTACATTTCGAATATTCGCGCTCAACACTATTGAACAATTGTCCACAAATAAAATATTCAAATTTGCGATATTTCGCAAATATATCAACGAATATTTGTCCTATGTTCGCGAAATTTGCATATTCGCTACGTTTGTTCTTTTTTTTCCTATGCGGAAATTCGTAATGAAATTTGCATAGTGCGTATGCGCAATTATATCTTTCACCTAAAAGAAGGGAGGGATCAGTGTCCAGTCTGGAAGTGCCGATATTTGCATAAATATTCGCACAAATTTGCATAAAAAAAACAAATATTCGTCATTACGAATATCGTAATGACCAATATTCGTTTTTTTATGCAAATTTATGTGAATATTTATGCGAATATCGGCACTTCCGGACTTCCACGATCACAGCCTCTGACCCCGAGCAATCTGAACACAATGTTCAGAATGCTGCAGCACTGGAGTACCCCTTTAATTCCACTCAGAGGACCATTAAAGTAAATGCGACTCAGAATTCAAGCGGAATCTGTGTTTTGAAAGCACAGAAATTCCGCTCAAATTCTCCAAAACCGCAAAAAATTTGCAGTCTGCTTTTCTGAGCGGAATAGAAGAAATGCCGCCATGTAAACATAGCCTTAGGTGAAGCTGAGGGGGGATTCTGTTTGAGCTGTTGGGTTTTGGTATGTAACACTTTTTATGATAAAAACGTAGAGTACTGATAAATAGTATAATCTAAAAAAAAAAAAAATATAGTCAATGGAGAATTTAAAATGTATGTCTCTTAGCACGCAAAGAGATAATGGAAAAAAAAAAAAACACCCACACTAAAAAATTACTGTGTTAGAAAAGGGTTTCTAATCGGGTTAAAATAGGGAGACCAATATTAAAGGAGTACTCCAGTGGAAACCATATATTTTCAAATCAACTGGTGCCAGAAAGTTATACAGATTGTAAATTACTTCTATATAAAAATCTTAATCCTTCCAGTACTAATCAGCTGCTGTATGCTCCAGAGGAAGTTGTGTAGTTCTTTCCAGGCTGACCACAGTGCTCTCTGCTGACACCTCTGTCCACGTCAGGAACTGTCCAGAGCGGGAGAAGTTTTCGATGGGGATTTGCTCCTGCTCTGGACAGTTCCTAACACGGACAGAGGTGTCAGCAGAGAGCACTGTGGTCAGACTGGAAAGAACTACACAACTTCCTCTGGAGCATACAGCAGCTGATTAGTACTGGGAGGATTAAGATTTTTGTATAGAAGTAATTTACAAATCTGTAAAACTTTCTGGCACCCCTTTAATATTGATATCCCTATTTTAACCCGATTGGAAACCCTTTTCTAACACAGTGAGTTTTTAGTGAGGGTGTTTTTTTTATTTATTTATTTATTTATTTTTAAATAAAGAACTGGAAGGATTAAGATTTTTTATATAGAAGTAATTTACAAATCTTTATAACTTTCTGGCACCAGTTGCCCTCCTTTAAAACCTATTTTTATATTTGTCCACTGTACTGAAATATTGACGAATATCCTATCAAACTTGCGTTGGATATAATGGTAATTTAATGGAATGAAGTAAAATAAAGAATATACGTAAAAAGTTGACGGTAGGACCTTGATGAATATATTGTATATTTATAGACATATACCCAGGGGTCAAGTCCTGGGAACAAAGTATAGGAACTCACCACTCAAGGGCTGGCCCTGCTCATGGGAACGGTGTACCGGCAGTGGAAACAGACAGGAACTCAGTTCCCATGCATTCCTGCAGGACTTGAGCCCTTTATATACCCCCTCCTGTATTGGCTTACAGCCATTCTCCCCCCCCCACCCACACATGTTGCTGAGAGTCACCTCTGACCCATTGTATATTCACAGATTCCTCTACTCGGTTCTCCCGGCTGAGGCCATCACTTCGAGCCTCTCATTCCATACACTGACAAAGTAGAAGCCATTATGAGTTTTTTCTCGTTTTGCTAATCAATGAAATGTTAAATTACCATGATTCCATGGTGTCTGAGTTTCCCCGCAGCGTATTTAGTCTGTCGTGGTGTTCAAACCCCCAGAAGGCCATGGCATTAGCTCCGATTTTCCGTCATGTTGGCAGAGATGTAGAGATGTTATCTAGATACTGTGTGTGTTTTGTTGACTTAATTATGCAGCTGCAGACGAGGCAGCGACCGAAAAAGTCATCCATGATTCAGAGGCAAAGTGTTGCGAAGGCCGAGTCGGGATCTCACAGTTCCATGTAGAGAAAGCCTTTGAGCAATGTAGCACATTTCCAGTAAAACGGGCAAGAACCCATTCACTTCTACCATTATCGGAATTGATGTTTTGGCATTCAAAGGATAAAGTCATCTCAACATTTCTAGGGAGACATAATGGTCAAGTGGTTAGTACTGTTTGCAGAAGGCATTCAGGTGGATCCTTCACATGAATGTGGTCTCCATGGCCATCATGAAAATGGGATTAGGAAGAAAGAGAGGAAAAGTGTCCCATAGTGTAACTCAATAATGTGAACAGATGCCAATGCGCTGGTTGCACTAAGCCAGGGCCGGCTCTGCCTATAGGCAAAATAGGCAGCCGCCTAGAGCACCCTCTTGATGGGGGGGGCGCTGCTCTGCCTCAAGAAAGTTAGACAACCACCATCCGAACCATTCGCTCAGCCATCAGTATGAGGAGGAGGTTTGTTAAAGTGTGACACCCCAGTAGTAAGCTAATTACATGAGGGGGCTTGTTACAGTGTGTCACCCCAATAGTAAGGTGGGGCGTGTCAAAGGGCTGGCCAATGGGCGGAGTCAAAGGGGCAACAAAATTAGGGTGGCAAAGAACCTTGCACCAGATCAACAAGACTCAAGGGCGCTGAGCAGACCATATAAAAAGGTAAAAGAGAAGTAGAGTTTATTAATCAAGATGCAACACGTTTCACGGCGCTAGCGCCGTGAAACATGTTGCATCTCGGTTAATAAATTCCACTTCCCTTTTACCTGTCTGTATGGTCTACTCAGCATCCTGAAATCCTGTCAATCTTGGAATCCTGTCAATCTGTGAGAATGGGATTGGAGCATTGACCTTATTGTTTAGTGGATTGCAGACTTGTAGGATTGAGTTAGCACTTTTTAGTAGACGTGATCTTCATATATATGACAGGGTACTTAAAGAGTATCTGTCATGATTTAGTTAAATGTTATAATCCTCCCAGTTCACTGCCCCATCATGATAAACCACCCCCTGCCTTTATTTTTATTATTTTTTAGTTTTCTACCTTGATATTGCTCTGTATTTTCTGCTCAGCCTCAGTCAGATTCACAGACTGGGAAGGGGCATTCCCCAGCAGGGGTGACATCATCTGAAGCCATACAGGGGAGAACTTCCTCCTTCACTCTGCTACACAGCCCAGAGCAGTTCAGTGTGAGATGAGCTATGATTGTCTAAGGCTGCACACACTCTCCTCAGCACTCCAGACTGCATTTCCTTATTTTAGACTTCTGCCAGGCCAGCAGGAGTCCAAAGTCTAAGCAAGAGATGAGAGGAAATGTGCTCTGGAAAAGTAGGGAGACACCTAGTGGCAGCTTTTTTTTTACGCAAAACATAGAAAACTATAGATTAGAAAGATTTTTATTTACCATAAGGAGTGCAATAGCAAAAATTTGTTTTAATTACAGTGCCCATTTAAATAATGAAAACTAAATTGGCGCAGCAGGACTTTTGTTTGCAGGTTAGAAGTGTGGTGGTGTCATGCATAGTGTTGAGCGGCATAGGCCATATTCGAATTCGCGAATATTCGCGAATATATGGACAAATATTCGTCATATATTCGCGAATATTCGCATATTCGTAATATCCCCGTTTTATTTTCGCATATGCGAACATTCGCGTATGCGAAAATTAACATATGCGAAAATTAACATATTAAAAATTAGTGTACGCGAAAATTCGCATATACGAAAATTAGCATATGCTAAGTTTCGCATATGCGAATTTTCGCACGCCAGTCTCACACAGTAGTATTAGAGCCTTCTTTACACCACACAAGCTGGAAGCAGAGAGGGATGATCACTGTGATGTGTGCTGTGAAGAAAAAAAAAAAAAAAAAATATTCGTAATTACGAATATATAGCGCTATATTCGCGAAATTCGCGAATTCGCGAATATGCGATATTCGCGAATAATATTCGAATTGCGAATATTCGCGAGCAACACTAGTCATGCACCTACTGAAAAGGGGTTAATGGTTCAATAGTTGATATTGCTGACTTGTGGCCCTGAGATAAAACCTTCACATGGGTGAAATGTCCAGAGGTGTGCAGATCAATGAGAGAAAAATGTACGTGAACCATGAAAATGGAGTTGGGATAGCAGGACCTTGGTTTGCAGGTTAGAAGAGTGGGGGTGTTGAGCATTTCCTGAAAGCGGCCTAATGGTTTAGTGGTTAGTATTGATGACATATTGGGACAGAGGTGGAACTACATAGGGGCTGGCAAATCAAAGAGTGGGGTTGGGACTGCAGATCCTTAGTTTGGCTGTCCTTGAACCCATGGATGACGAAATGGGGGCAAACATTTATAAAGGGGTACCCCGCTGCTAGACATCTTATCCCCTAAACAAAGGATAGGGAATAAGATGTCTGATCATGGGGGTCCCGCTGCTGGGGCCCTCCGCAATCTCCTGCAGCACCTAACGTTCTAAACCAACGCTGGGTTCCGGCGGCAGTGGTCGGATGTCATGGCCACACCCCTCCATTTATGTCTATGGGAGGGGGTGTGATGGCCGACACGTCCCCTCCCATAGACATGAATGGAGGGGGCGTGGCGTGACATCATGAGGGGGCGTGACCTTGACGTCCCGATCATGGCCTTCGGCTCCAAACAAAATGTTCGGAATGCTGGAGCACCGGAGTACCCCTTTAAATACAGAATTTTGAGCCCTTGCATATGATTTACTGTATAATGAACATCTTTGTTTGAAGTGGTTACATTCAATTAGAAAAAAAAAACGACTTTGCTTAACAAACAGCGCCACCTGATGTCCATCACACCCCCTCCCATTGACTTGCATTGAGGGGGCCTGGCCGTGATGTCACGAGCCTCTTCCCCGCATCGCCAGTCATCCAGCACGGAGCGAAGTGCACTCCGTGCATCGGATGTCTGGGGTGCCGCAGCCGAGACGCAGGGGTCCCACGATCAAACATCTTATCCCCTATTCTTTGGATAATGGATGAGATGACTAGGGGCGGAGTACCCCTTTCATAAAAAAAAACTGTCAAAAAGGTAACCATCGGCAGACCTGGAATAGAACAGTCGAGTAGTTCCTTGCACTAGCAATCTCTGATAACAGTCGGGGTGACCGTGCAGCGCCGAATCTGTCTCTATTACATTTACCTTTGCCTATAGGCTCCTGAGATGTGAATGTGACCCTGAGCAGGAGGCTTTCATATCGGCAAAGGGTTCACAGTGGCCCCTCAAGCTGTATGAGCCGTATTCTAGGACAGCAATTTTCTTGAGCCATTCTTACCATTTGATCAAAGTTATGGCCCAGTTGTTCTCATGTGAAGGTTTCACAAGTTTCCTTCGCCTTTCATCAAAGTTCTCCCAGATATATGTGATGTGTCTTTTTCCACTCTCGGAGCAATATTATAAAAGATACGTATGAAAGAAAGTTGGAGCAGCGTTTTTACGACCAGATAAGACCTTCGGGTCAGATCGCTCCAAAGCCTTATTAAGTGCTATAATCTTACCAGTTAAGATGGCAGCTGCTCTACCAAAGGCTTGTTACGTTCAATGGACGCATTTCCTTACATGACTGCAATGGTCAGTAAGAAAAGCCTGATAATATGTCACCTCTGAACATGTCTGGTGTTCAATCACCTACCGGGAAGGTAACAGAGTGCAGATACCTTTTACAGACTGCAGCTTTATAATGGTTGTTAACATTATATTATATCCCGAGATTGAACCGGGAACCATAATTAGCGCCATTCAGCGACCAGACCCATTACACAATTATTGTCATATGTTTAATGGGGTATTCCTGTATATAAAAAAAAAAATTGATTTAAAGGGGTTCTCCACCATAAGGTGATTTTAGTATGTACCTGGCAGACAGTAATGGACATGCTTAGGAAGGATCTGCGCTTGTCTTGGGGCTAAATGGCTATGTTGTGAGATTACCATAACACTGTGGCTAGCTTTTTGTGAACTTGTATTTCCTGTTAGATTTTTCTTTTTTTGACTGCAAATCCCACAATTCTATTTTCCTCCTTCCCACACATCAGCCACCCCACCCATTGAAACATAAATGAGCTGCAGACCTGTGGTTTTTAATCAGGGTGCTTCCAGCTGTTGCATTAGTTGCAGATTGATCCCTCCACCCATTGAAGCAGACAGGCTCCCTGTCATCAGCTGACTAGTGATGTCAGGTCTCGGCCGCATTGCAAGCTGGGAAAAATCTGAGACAACAGTCATTTTGTATGCTGATAAAAATAAATAGTGAGGTGAAAATCACAGAAGAATTGTGAGAAAACCATCACACACAGGTACAGACACTATATTATGAACTACACTAACTTTACAGCCCCTGTAGCATAGTCAAATAAAAAACTAAATCCCGGAATGCCCCTTTAAATGAAGCAATAACAATATAGGCCCACATTTACTATTGCAAACCCGACATGTTTTGTCAGGGTTGTGCGCCAGATTTTTCGCCAGAATAAAAAAAAAAAACCTGACTAACTCTCTATTTTACTGAGAAAACCCGGAAAAGGGGAGTGGCTGTCAGGAAAGGGGGTGTGGTCACCGAAAAGGGGCATGTTCACGACATTTTCACAAAAACCCAACATATTTACTAAGGTTTCCACAAAAAATGTGTTTTGGATTTGAGCTGAGAAAAACCCCACAGATCAGAACATGTGTAAAAAAGCAAAATGTAGGGAAAAGTGGAAAATATAGGGAAACCTTAGTAAATACTGTGGGAAAAAAATTGTAGGGAATTAAAACCCACAAAGAAACCTACACAGCACTCTTAGTAAATCAGGGTCATTGTGCTACCACGCTATATTGGAAGTAAAGTTTGCTTGATTTACTCCTTACAGGAAGTTGTGTAGTGCTCTTATTGTCAGTGTGGTGTTGTCTCAGCAGCTCCCTGGCTTCTCCCTCTCACCTGACAGGAAGTTGTGTAGTCTTCTCTTTGTCAGTGTGGTGTTGTCTCAACAGCTCTTGGCTCCTCCGTGTCTCATGAAGGAAATTGTGTAGTCCTCTCATTGTCAGTGGGGTTGTGTCTCAGGAGCTTCTGGATTCTCCCTCTCTCTTAACAGAAAGTTGTGCAATCCTCTCTATGTCAGGGTGGTGCTGTCACATCAGCTTCCCCTCTCCTCTCTTCTGACAGGAAGTTTTGTAGCCCTCTCATTGTCAGTGTGCTGTTGTTTCAGCAGCTTCCCAGCTCCTCCCTCTCTCTACACAGGAAGTTGTATAGTCCTCTCATTGTCTGTGTGTTGTTGTCTCCAGCTTCCCTTCTCCTTCCTCTCCTATGACAACACATTATATTTTTTCTGTCTCAGGGGAAATGGCTGGATCTCTGAACTCTAGCCATGCCCTCTGAGTGATGTCATCACCTCTGACCAGCCCCTACAGCTACATGACTTTCACCCTATCATATAGACAAATACCTTTATATCCTTATTAAGACATTTAAATAAGAATGACGTGTGTTTACAGCATGCTGCCTTGTGCTGAACGATGCCACAGGCTGAGGAGCAGACAGGGAATGAATACAGCAGCTGTATTTACTGACTGCAGAGCAATAGTAAACTGTGTACTGAAATGTTCTGCAGCAGCTCTTGTGTACTGGGAGGAATGCTATGCAGGGTGGAAGGGCTGTGAAGAAGAACTGAGGGAAAGTAATGCATCTGGGAATTGTTGTACTGAGCAACTGCTCAACCAGGAAGTAGTGAGGAGACATGGTGGGATTTATAGTTTTGCAACAGCTGGAGGCACCCTGGTTGGGAAACACTGCTTTAGAGTCATCCGCTATCTCCTCCATGTCCCCTTGTAGGTTTTATATAAGCACAAGATATAAATAATTTCAACGCAGTATTCGGATCTTCCCCGGTTATAACAGAATATTTGCCATAAAACAAGCCAGATAAAGAGCACTTTCCTATCAACGCCTCGGCAGGACTCCCTATTGGGTCAGTAGATCTAATAGGCATATATCTCGCTAATTAAATATACTTATACTCCTGCCCATGTAGCATTTTTTCGCATTGTAAGTTTTTCTTTATCCCGGCTGTAAAATTTCTTTATCGATAAATAAAGATTTTTTTTATATATATATTTTTTTTTTTCTTATTTGAGTTAAAGCATTATTTTTCCCCAAAGACAAATGCATTTGTACTGAATATAAATTCTATATGTTTCAGGCTAATTATTCTGAATGGAATAGATTTGGAGAGAGAACTTGAAACAAAAAAATCAATGTAATTGAAAATGCAGCGCTGGGTTTCTAATAGCGGCCGAGGCAAGAGATAAAAAAAGAAGAAGATAGTGCATACACAGGTTTACTTTATATTCCCTCTTTATTATGCAGCAATGGGAATTTGTTTTCGTATATTTTTTTTTGTTTTTAAATGCGGAACGTCAGAATAATGCAATTCCACCTTAAAACGAGGTTCAGAAGTTCATGTATAATAGAATATGTAATCCCCCCCCATACACCGCAAGCAAATGTCTTACCGCCTCTCTCCGGTATTGATGAAGTTAATTCTATTTGAGTTGATACCCAACAGGCAGTCGCCAAGCCAAAGCCAATCTTAGGTCAGTCGTCGAAAAAAAAAATAAATAAATAACACGGCAATTTCGAGAAGCTCTTCTCCTGATTAGATAATAACTATTAGGAACTGATGTTTGTTGTCTTTGGGGTCGGCGAGAGATGCACGGCCATGTATTAGTGTCAGCCCATATGTATTGCTTTAATTACGGGCAAAGTGAAAGACAACGGGACAGATGTTCTCGGAGACCTTGTCGTTAAATGCGGCAAAATTTGGTGAGTTTTAGTGCAATTTGGTTCATGGCATTGAAGATGCATTTAATTGTTTTTAATATATATTATTAGTTGAAAAGGGTACTAGATAGGAGGGAAGGTAAAGTGACTTCGCGGAAAAATTGTATATAAAAAAACACAAAAGAGGGGGCTCATAAAAACAGATGTCCAGCACTGCACAAAAAAAATTAACTAAAAATTTTAAAAAATAACCAGATGATAGCTCAGTGGTTAGCAATGTTACCTTGCTGCGCTAGATTCTTAGGTTCAAATCCCACCGAGGACGATATCTGCAAGGAGTGTTCCTATGGGTTTGGATTGGATGCTTTTGGATGCGTTTGGATGCGTTTGATTGGGTTTGGATGCATTTTCACTGTGGTTTAGTGAATAGCACTGGAGTTGCAGGTTCAAATCCATTAATGGGCAAATTCTGCGAAGAGTGTGTTTGCTTTCAACATGCTTGCGCTTGTATTCTTAGATTTCTTCCCACACTCCAAAAACATACTGATAGGGGAGTTTAGATGTGTGCCCCCATATGAGTGATGATTGTCTCTCTACAGAATTGCACAATGCCAGTGTTATATAAATAAATGAATTATAACTGTAATAAATACATGAACTATTATGAATAATAATTTGGTAGTTATTCTTTTAGTTATTCTTTTTGTTATTATTAGAGATGAGCGAACTTACAGTAATTTGATTTGTCACGAACTTCTCGGCTCGGCAGTTGATGACTTATCCTGCATAAATTAGTTCAGCTTTCAGGTGCCCCGGTGGGCTGGAAAAGGTGGATACAGTCCTAGGAGAGTCTTCCAGGACTTTATCCACCTTTTCCAGCCCACGGGAGCACAGCTATCTCTCCTTATTCCCCCCCATACAAAGGGACATTTGGCCAAACATTCATGCATTAGAATAGAAAATGGGGGTCTTTGGCCTCTGCCAGGCTCCTCTGACTGCAGCTTATCTCCTGGAGAACAGAATCGAAACCAACACACCCGATCCCTCTCTCCCCTGATATCATCTGCTTGGTAGAGTTGGTCGTCCATCGTGCACATTGGATGATAGCAGTTTTGGCAACGTAAATGTCCCAGTGGTCTTCCCAGTTAGTTAAGAATAAATATCTGCTTGGCAAATTATTTTGCTTATCTCTACTTGATTGTTAAAATCCCCATATCAGGACGCCCAATGTTTGTGCAGGGTATTGGATTATATTTCCATTGAACAACAGCAACATGCATACATTTTCATTGAACAGTTATTTAATTTTCTTTTCTTTCTTTTTTATTTTATTTTGTATTTTATTTTGTGTTTATTATTATTATTATTATTATTATTATTATTATTATTGTTATTTATTAAAAAATTTCATAAAACCAGGAAATCCATTTTAGGCTGTTATTTTCTGGGTAGAAACGTAGGGCGAGACAGAGAGAGAACCAAAGAAGAGCGATAATCCAGTATAGAAAGTGCAATATTCAATGTATTATCTAAAATGCTGCTAAAACATGGTGCACGAGTTATACATGCCCATGATGCCACAGTAAAACCAACGCATTTCTCGTACTACACTGCACTCTTCATGTATTTTGGTTCATATTTTGTCGAGGCCAGATTAAATGGGTTTTGCCATGATAGAGCACCATAGGCACCTATTGCCTCGATCTTGAACAGAACTCTGAATCGAGCATTAGTGCACAGACTCAACCGCCGCTCCATTCATTGTATATAAAAACACAAAAGATAGCAGAGAGCTGCTGTACTCTTTGCTATCTTTGGGCATTTCATAAAATCAAATGTATGAAATTAAAAAACAACACAAAAAGTATATATAAATGAGACCTATTAGGATTCTCCTGGATTAGAGAACAACAACAACAACAACAACAACAACAACAACAATAATAATAATAATAATAATAATAATATTAATAAACTTTACATCATCTTTTGGAACAGGTTATAATAAAAAAATAAAAATAAAAAAATAAAAATATATGTATATATATATATATATATATATATATATATATATATATATATATATATTAATAATAAACGTTACATCATCTTTTGGAACACTTTATAATTAAATAAAAAATTTTAATAAAAAATGCATAAATATTGAGCAAAAAATAGAATATAAAATACAGGAAAGGAATTATATTTCTGTATTACTAAGGGTGGTACACATAGGATACGCATGACTTTATGATGCACCACTTACAAAGTTTTTATTTTTTAATGGAATAACACCATCCTGCACTGGATTTCTCCTTCTCTTCTTATTTATTTATTTTATTTGTATGTTATCTTATTTTTTTTTTTTTTTTCCTAGAAACAGCGCCACTCTTGTGCTGTGCCTGGAATTACAGCTCACCCCCATCCATCTGCAATTCCAGATACCGCCTATAAACCAGAGAGGTGCTGTTCCTGTGCTTATGTCCATGCCCCATAAGACCTCTATATATCGTTCCCCACCATTTCTCTTCCGTATTGGCTACTTTATAAACCATAGTCAAATCTTTGGATAAGGACTTAAAGGGGTACTCCGGTGGAAACCTTATTTTTTTATTTTTTTTTAATCACCTGGTGCCAGAAAGTTAAGCAGATTTGTAAATCACTTCTATTAAAACATCTTAATCCTTCCAGTACTTTTTAGGGGCTGTATACTAAAGAGAAATACAAAAAAGAAATGCATTTCCTCTGATGTCACGACCACAGTGCTCTCTGCTGACCTCTGCTGTCCACTTTAGGAACTGTCCAGAGCAGCATATGTTTGCTATGGGGATTTTCTCCTGTTTTGGACAGTTCCTAAAATGGACAGCAGAGGTCAGCAGAGAGCACTGTGGTCGTGACATCAGAGGAAATGTATTTCTTTTTTGTATTTCTCTTTAGTATACAGCCCCTAAAAAGTATTGGAAGGATTAAGATTTTTTAATAGAAGTGATTTACAAATCTGTTTAACTTTCTGGCACCAGTTGATTTAAAAAAAAATAAAGGATTCCACAGGAGTACCCCTTTAATTCTTAGTGCAATGTATTTTATTGTGGCCTATCTACTGGGATATTGTAAGACCGAATAAAATGAGTTCCTACATCTCTTCCCAGCTGCGTTCCAGGACACTCGCGTCCAGATACTGTAAATTTATCCGGCAACAAGGAAATAAAGGCGTAACGTGATTTTATTTTATGATGATTAAATTTAGGGAACTTTATTTCATTGTTGAGTTGTTTACAGTTTTATTAATCCGCTAAGTGGCGTCGCCCTTACAACCATGATGGAGAGAACATGCGACATCGCTCGCAGCCAGAAACACACGCCACGCTCCGCACACATCCACTGGATGGGATACACTATAAATCTCATTTGCCCAGGTCAGGAACAAATGAATTGGCTCCCAATCATACTGCCTGCCTCAAAGTAATGGCGTGACAGAGCCAATGCTATAACAGCATCTTTCCGCGGAGAGCAAAGAAATTTATAGCTCAATGATTTCTGGTCTTTAATTAAAAGTTTTCAATGTGTATTCTGGTCATTGACTAAAAATAGCTGCGCTGTGCAAAATAGGCCGTGTGCAGTCATCCAAATCTGCAGTTTACTCCTCTCCGTCATTTGGGAATAGCCTACGAGCTGATTTATTGCCTAGTTAACTGATATGCCATCATCCTCGATAGATAACAATTAAGACAGAGGGGACTCTGCCGGGTGCAGGTTGGGTGTCCGTGAAGCGGTGACATCTACAATGGGGAGAGCTGTGGGGGGGGAGTTGGTCGTGGTTGGATCCGGTGATGGCCAGAAGCGAGATAGAATAACCTGAATAAAGTGCAGGCAAGACGTGATTGGATGCAATTCTCCATTTGCTTGTTGCTTAAAGGGGTACTCGGGCTCTAAGACATCTTATCCCCTATCCATAGGATAGGGGATAAGATGCCTCATCGCCGGGGTCCCGCCTCTGGGGACCCCCGTGATCTTCCACACCGCACCCCGTTAGAATCAGCCCCCGCAGCCTGCTCGCTCCGGGTCTGATTACTGGCGATCACGGGGACGGAGCATAGTGACGTTGCAGCTCTGTCACGCCCCCTCCATAGGCTTGCATTGAGGGGGCGGAGCGTGATGTCACACGGGGGCGGAGCTGTGACATCACTATGCTTCGTCCTCGTGATCGCCAGTAATCAGACCCGGGGGCTGATTCTAACGGAAGATCACAGGGGTCCCCAGCGGCGGGACCCCCGCAATCAGGCATCTTATCCCCTATCCTTTGGATAGGGGATAAGATGTCTTAGCGCCAGAGTACCCCTTTAATAGGACGAAATAGAGAAAGCGGAAAGTGAAATTATTAGCATAATACGGCCCCTTTTCTGTATTCATAGTAGAATGGCCACAAGTGTTGGTCTGAACCCCAGTCTGCGGCAATAGCAGAAAAAATTAAAAATAAATCAAAATGTAAATCAGCTTAACGGCCAAACAGGACAATGTAGCACAGGAGGCAAATTGGATCCAGGAGCACGAAGAGGTAGCGTTCCGGAAGATATAGTAACTTCCGGATGGGAGTTTGTGGCTCAAGGAGTTTGATTTTGGTCAGGCCCCTGGTCACGTCTCTTGGGTCGGCACTTGCTTTTCTGTTAAATTGTCTCATACTTCTTTCAGACAGGTTTATAAAGAGGTGAATAATAATGAGGAATAGCAGGGTGGCACCACCAATTCGGTACAAAAAATAGCCCAAATGACGGTACATATTACCTAGGGAGTGGGGGAGAGCCAGGAAAACAAACCAAATGGGGGGAGGCACATCAATATAAAATAGCTTTTATGAAAATTATACAAAAAAGAAATTATGATGGCACTCACCCATTAAAACGTGAACTTTATTGCTTCATTTAAAAAGATGCTGGGTCATGGCTGGACAGGAACAAAAACCACCGCAGCCGTAGCTGCACGGGGTGATGGCCATCACCCCGTGCAGCTACGGCTTCGGTGGTTTTTGTTCCTGTCCAGTTATGAGCCAGCATCTTTTTAAATGAAGCAATAAAGTTCACGTTTTAATGGGTGAGTGCCATCATAATTTCTTTTTTGTATCATATAAAGAGGTGCATTTGTGTAGTTCTGTGTGCCATGATATGTCGACTTTTTTTTTTACATTTTTCCCCTGGAGCTGGATCAACCTTTCTTGTGAATCTGGTGCAATACTTGACAACTTCTTAGATGACCCAAGAGGGTCACTTATGTACAAAAGTTTAAAGGGTACATTTCATCAAAAAAAACTTTTGATATATTATAGATTAATGTATGCTGAAAAACCTTCCAATTGCATGTTATTAAAAAATATGCTTCTTTCTATTTAATTTTCCACTTTGAAAAAATGACCACTAGAGGTCTCCCTACCAGTCCTGGCCGCAAGCCCTTTTTATAGATTTCAGACTCATGCTGGAGTCCTAAATCTCAGACTGCAGCCGGGACACAGACAAGCTCAGCTGGCAACTCTGACTCTTCTCCTCTCTGTTTACAACTGCATGTGCAGAGAGAAGAAAGATCAGAGCTCAGATATTAAAATGAATGAGGGCATGCAGTAAGGCAGAGTCCGGAGTATGCCCTGCTGTGCTATGAGCACAGTCTGATTGACAGGCAGGAAGCAGTGCTGAGCTTTTCTGTGTCCCGGCTGCAGTCTGAGATTTAGGACTCCAGCATGAGTATGAAATCTATAAAAAAAGGGCTTGCGGCCAGAACGGGAAAGGAGACCTCTAGTCGTCATTTTTTTCAAAGTGGAAAATTAAATAGAAAGAAGCATATTTTTTAATAACATGCAATTGGAAAGTTATTCTGCATACATTAATCTATAACATATCAAAATAGTTTTTGATGAAAGGTACCCTTTAAGTTTAGATGTTTGATTACTATTCAATTTAAAAATCATATAATTAAAAGGGGTTATCCAGTTTAGAAAAATTTAGAAAAGTGTCAGATCATGGGGTATACGACCATTTGGACCCCCCCTACCCCTAAAAGTGATCTCCTGCCCAGTGCCTTGGCTCTCCCCTTGCACGGAGCTGTGTCGATGACCACACAAAGCGGTTATCAACAAGTGCCCTCCGTGCATCTCTATGGGAAAGCCAAAGCTCTGTACTCGTGTATCTCCAGCTCTCTCATAGAGATGCATGATGGGTGTATGCTAACCCCAACCCCGGCTCCATGCATGAGGAGAGCCAGTGTGCCCAGTGCAGGAGACTGCAGGGGTCCCAGTGGTCTGACATTCATCCCCTATCCTTTAGAAAGGCAATACATTTTCCTAAGCTGGATAACCCCTTTAATGTAAATATAACAGTTAACAGCCAGACAATGGAGCAATGTAGAGAGTTTATAAATATAGAAAAGTTCCCCAGGTCAAAGACAGGGATATTTTAGGTGCAAAAAGGGACACTTCAGAGGCATGGTCTAATGACCCAAACTTACTGGAAAAGTGTCAGCACAACTGCGATGGTGGTGCACGTGGTTGCATCAAAGCAAAAATCTGACGCGAAAATTGACATGTAGAGAAATTTGAAATCCACCTAGATTTTGTGCAGATGTTATTTTTTAAATTTTCTTCAATTTCTCCAAGTTCTCCAATTCACTGCTCCTGTAAATTCTGCAATGGAAATTTTGCATGGAAAATCTGCAGCATGTGTCATGTGTCACCGTACCATTAGAGGGCGCCAGACCAAGAGGCACAATGCAAAAAACACACGGAGCTGTAGCACTATGGAGCTTTGTGCTTGTCTATTTATGTAGCTTCATTCATTGTGAATGCATGAAACTGTGCGCGGTATAGATCAGGAGGCCTCAGGGTGGAGGAGCGCTGCCTGTAGAGACAAATCTATTGATCTCCTCATTTGTCCATTCACCAACCCAATTGGAATTGCCAGCAAAGCGAATGCAGATGATACAATATTTGTTTTCCCTATAAGTGTTAACCAGAGGTCTAGATATAGGGGATGCAAAAAGGGTCCTAGGTTATCTCTGACATATAAGAAGACAGACACTGCATTTGAATTATTATTATTATTTGTTTAATTATTTATTTTTTTATGAGACAATGTTTCTTTGTGGAAGAGATAATTTTTTTCTATTAAATAAATGGGATCGCATTCCCATATACATCAATATAGTGACAATCTATGATAGGACAGCGTGGAGGTGGCGGCAGCATGAGGAGACCATATAGTGGCTGATTGATGAGACCATAAGCCCTCACGATTTAAAACATTAAAGATGTTTTTAACATTTAAATTGAAGATTTCAAATAGATGAACCTAAAAAGTTTTATTTAATGTGCCAGCTGCATGAGGAGACCACATGGCGGCACAGTGACACAGCCTGGAGGTGGCAGCAGAAAGAGGAGACCATATAGTGGCTGAATGACACAGCATGGAGTTGACGGCAGCAAGAGGAGACCATATAGTGGCTGAATGGCACAGGGTGGAGGTGTTGGCAGCATGAGGAGACCATATAGTGGCTGAATGACACAGCCTGGAGTTGGCGGCAGAGAGAGGAGACCATAAAGTGGCTGAATGACCCAGCTTGGAGGTGGCAACAGCCTGATGAGACAATAGGGCCTCACAATTGAAAAGATTAAATATATTTTTTAACATTTAAATTGAAGATTTCAAATAGATGAACTTAAAAAGATTTATTTAATGTGCCAGCAACATGAGGAGACCACATGGCGGTACAGTGACACAGCCTGGAGGTGGCAGCAGCACGAGGAGACCATATAGTGGCTGATTGACACAGCCCGTATTTGGTGGCAAAGAGAGGAGAACATATAGTGGCAGAATGACACAGCCTGGAGCTGGCATCAGCATGAGGAGAACATGTCTCGGCAATATGAGACAGCCTGGAGCTGGCATCAGCATGAGGAGAACTTATGGTGGCAGAATGAGACAGCCTGGAGGTGGCAGCAGCATCAGGAGTCCCGAAAGTGACCCGTTGACAGAGTGGGGCGGTGGGTGGCAATACCAGTACCCGGTGACGAAGGTTGGTGAAAAAAGAACTTGGCATCAGATGTGTGGCATCAGGCGGGTGGCAGGATCAGAATAGTAGCCGATGCAGGTAGGCAGAAGAAAACGGTCTCTTTTGTAAAAGTGTTAGTGTGCACAACTAAGTATTAAGGATATGCATTACTTAAAACTTAACTTTTAATAATATTCTTAGGATAAAATACATGTACCCAAATTTTTGGGGAAATCAAACAAAAGGAAAGGTTTGCAAAAAACACCATGTGCCACCTAGACCATTGTGATGCAAAGATCTCTAAAAGGTGGAAGGGAACAACGTATGGTCCATTGTAACCGGTGGGGGTAAAAACTTCACCTGTAAGGCCCTACTCTTGCATTCTTAATTCCCTTCTTGGCAAGTGTTATTCGCACTAAAAAGGGTGGCACCATACTGGAACCTCTCCCTATTTCCACCTAAAAAAAACACAGCCATTTCCCAGGATTTTTAGGTGGAAATAGGGAGAGGTTCCTGTGTGGGGCCATCCTTTTTAATGCAAGTAACACTTGCCAAGAAGGGAATTAATAATGCAAGAGTAGGGCCTTACAGGGGAAGTTTTTACCCCCACTGGTTACAATAGACCATACGTTGTTCCACCTTTTAGAGGTCTTTGCCTCACATCAATAATTGGTGGTGTAGGTGGCACATGGTGTTTTTTGCACACCTTTCCTTTTCTTAGATATAAAGAAAAAATGGGGTCCATATATTTTATTCTAAGAAAAGTTAAGTTTTAGCTAATGCATATCCTCAATACTTGCTTGTGGTCTGATGCGGAGGAATGTCTGTAACTGGGGGGCAGCACCTTAAATCTGTTTGGCACTATCCATATTTGTGGTGTTGGTGTGGCACCATGGTCAATCTACTCTGATGCATCAGGCATTGGTGGGTGGAAATCCTAGCTGATCCATCCCTGATTCATCTTCACAAAGATCAGTCTCTCCACATTTTTCGTGGACAGACTATGGCCCCCGCCGCACTAAACACCCACTCTGATGGCACACTACTGGCCGGGAAGGACAGCTTTTCCAGCATGCATTGTGCCATTTGTGCAAGTGACTAGGAGTGACTCCCGGCCTCCAACTCTACTGCATACTGCCACGGTGTGTCTGGGTCCTCTGTCTCACCTTCCTCATCACCCTCTAGCTCCTCTTGCTGCTCCTCCTCCTTCTCTCCTGTCAGATGACTATAAAAATGCAAATTTCGGGAAACCTAAACTGAGCTCCACTGTATTCCTCCTCTTCCAGTTCACCCCCACAATGCTCATGTGGCCGTGAGATGTAGGCGCCACGTCTCCAGTGCCCTGACCAGCCATCGTTTCCAACACATGTTGTAGTAGATGAAGCAGTGGAATGATGTTGTACATCCCGTAATCCCGGTGACTGAGTAATAATGTGGTTTCCTCAAAGGGCCTGAGCAAACGGCAGGTGTCACGTATGAGCTGCCACTGGTTGACATTGAAGTTACACAGGGGAGTCCCCCTATCCGCTTGGATCATCAAGAAATCGGTGATGGCTTTTCTCTGTTCGCATAGTCTGTCCAACATATGGAGGATGGAATTCCAACGTGTGGAAACATCGCAAATCAGACTATGTTGGCGGATACCGTTCTGACGCTGCAGCTCGAGGAGGGTGTGCTTTGCGGTGTACGAGTGGCTGAAGTGCATGCAAAGTTTCCTTCCCATTGTTAGGATGTCTTGCCCTTTGGCTGAGGTAGTGGAGCCTTGGGTGGCTGAAACTGGGAGCGGCGTGCCACTGGGTGATGTAGCAGGCTGGACCACCACATCAGAGCGACGGTTCTCCCAGGCCGCTTTATAGTGACCCTGAATATGTTGATGCAGGGCCGTGGTGCCAACATTGGGACCCTCGCCATGTTTCACCTTCTGCCGACACATCTTGCAGGTGGCCAGGTTAACATCCTATAGATGCTTGATGAAAAAATGCCACACCGCCGAGTAGCTGATTAAGTGTGTGTGTGTGTGTATATATATATATTTTTTTAATGAAGTTATTAGGTAACCCAGGAATAGCTGAATGATCAAAATGTTCCAAATATTAAACACAAGATTCTATTTTTAAGTTCCTATGCAGTGTTTTCCAATCAGAGTGCCTCCAGCTGTTGCAAAACTACAACTCCTAGCATGCACGGACAGCCAAAGGCTGGGAGTTGTAGTTTTGCCACAGCTGGAGGCACCCTGGTTGGGAAATACTGCCCTTACGATCATATTCCCATGTAAAATCCCACTGATCATCCCCCCCCCCCCCCCAGAGGCCCCCGCTAACGTGTGTACAGTAAGGAATAAATCAATCTCTTTATTTATTTATTATACAATAAAGCGTTCATGCTTACAGAACATACATACCCCGCTCAGTCCAACCTGTACTCCATACCATTCTCTAGGGGCCCATCGCCGCGGCCGTGCGCCATTGTAAAATCACATTTCCAGTTATATGGCCCAATAAAGACTGGCCTGTTCATGTTGTTTATAAAGGTTTTCTGTATTGAGAATTAAAAATAGTCTAAACACTACACGGGAGGTCAAGTCCCCTCTATTTATGGTCTTCAGCCTCTTGTAGACACACCCTAGTCTGAAAACTCCTTGTTTTATGGGTACACCCCTTTGGTTATCATTATGGAGAACATTTCACGCCCTCGTCTGTTATTTGCCTTTTTATAACTGAGCTTGTTTTTTTTTCTTAATATCTGCTTATTTTCCTATGTATATTTATTGTTTTAGAAAATTTTATGAACATTTATTATTGAAAAAAAGAAAAAAAAAAGACAGCAATGCTTGGGAATACTATGTATTCCAATGTTTTGTAATAGCGATGAGTGGGAAAGAAAAAAATAATAATAAACATATACAAATATATATATATATATATATATATATATATATATATATATATATATATTACAGGAATGTGGGTGCACTACTGTGGTAGATGTATACAATGACATTACATTTATTTTTTTAACTCTATATATATATATATATATATATATATATATATATATATTATCCAAAAAAGAGGATTGCAGCAGCACACATTGGTCAGAAAATGTTGGCTCTTAGCGCACTTTTTGATCAAAACGTGTCCCCCATCCACCACGGGGAGGTGGCCTCATTTAGGATGGGACCCTAGCACAAATTATATATATATATTTGTATACGTTTATTATTATTTTTTTCTTTCCCACTGATCCAGCACTGGCCAACTTATTCTTTGTTTGTATTACACATATATGGGAGTGGCTACCTCCATGTTGGCTTTTGCACCCCACCCACCTCTATCAGGTGTATATAAGGTGATTTGAATGTTCCAGATCTTACAATGCCTGCTGATCTGTTCACACAGAGGCATATTCATAGTGTAGGGTCCATCCCAATGAGATCACCTTACCGTGGTGGGACGGTTAAAGCTATTTGGCCGCCAAATTGCAAGCTAAGTATCTCACTATTTCATTACTGCACCATAGCTGAATAGCTTCTCATGTTGTATCTATATACTCATGTTTTATCGATATCTTTGTGCTAGCAGTGTGCTGCTGTATTCTCCTGTTGCTGTATATATATATATATATATATATATATATATATATATATAAATAATTATTTAAAAAAATTATATTATTTTTTTATTATTTCTTTACTACTACTACTAATAATAATAATAATAATATGTTTTAGATATTATTTGTTTTTTTTTTATCTGCTATTATGTATATTGTTACATCATATGCAACAATATTTGTCTAATGCATATGCTGTACAACAGAAGAAAGATTTCAAAATAATAAAAATGACCTAAAAACAATAAATAA
Source organism: Hyla sarda (assembly GCF_029499605.1). Classification (NCBI taxonomy): domain Eukaryota; kingdom Metazoa; phylum Chordata; class Amphibia; order Anura; family Hylidae; genus Hyla; species Hyla sarda. The sequence goes on along the minus strand of NC_079194.1, from coordinate 299,162,772 downwards.
ATAAACAAATTAATTAATTAATAAATAAAAAATTTCCACTGGGTCCCTACCTATATCCATTTATAGCATGAGCAACTCCTGACAGAGTATTGCAAAATTATGCTTTTCTTTGTTTAGTTTTTTTTTGTTGTTTGTTTCTTTTTGATGGCCATCTTTTGTCCCATTTTAAGATACGTTAAGGTAGGACACTGTAGTGCGCCTATTGCATAGAGATTGTATTGTAGAGGGTATTCAGTGTTTATGCATAGTTATTGCCATACATTGCCCAGATACATATAGTTCTATATAGTTCTATACTTTTCGACAGTGCTCTAACAGTGATCATATGGTGTCATGTTTTGCCTAGAGACAGTCATACAGGGCCACACAACATCTCACTAAAGGCGGCAGAAGGTTGTAGTGTAAAGGTGTAAACCTCAGATTCCTTTAGGCTAAAAGGATCCGGCGATCCAGAAAACCGGATAAGTTTCTTTATGGCGCAGTAGAAAAGTGCTGGAGATGACCAAACTGATCTCATTCATTTGAATTAATTAATTCAGATTTATCCGGCACCTCAATCGGGCACCTCAACCTCAGTGGTACGACCAGGGGAACACTCGTTTAACCTGCAAAACCAACTGGGCTCCAGACTCATAGACGCCATCACTTGTCACATGATTTGTGGCATCAGCTGTGGCCAGATTTCTGGATATATGTGACGGCGTCCTAAAGAGTATGCGAGTGCGTATTTGTTTTCTTTTACTATTTTATTTCTTTAAAGGGGTACTCCGGTGGATTTTTTTTTTTTTTTTTATCAACTGGTGCCAGAAAGTTAAACAGATTTGTAAATGACTTCTATTAAAAAATCTTAATCCTTCCAGTACTTATTAGCTGCTGAATACTACAGAGGACATTCTTTTCTTTTTGGAACACAGAGCTCTCTATTGACATCACGAGCACAATGCTCTCTGCTGACACCTCTGTCCATTTTAAGAACTGTCCAGTGCAGCATATGTTTGTTATGCAGATTTTCTCCTACACTGGACAGTACTTAAAATAGACAGAGGTGTCAGCAGAGAGCACTGTGCTCGTGATATCAGCAGAGAGCTCTGTGTTCCAAAAAGAAAAGAATTTCCTCAGTAGTATTCAGCAGCTAATAAGTACTGGAAGGATTAAGATTTTTTTTATAGAAGTAATTTACAAATCTGTTTAACTTTCTGGCACCAGTTGATTTAAAAAATAAATAAATAATAATAATAAGTTTTCCACAGGAGTACCCCTTTAAATATTCCTCCAGGTCTCTAGTTTTTGCGTTCTGATTTTGCCTATCACCTCGGAGGTCCTACATGTTTTGCAATGTGGAATCTTACTATCAGGATCTATTGTATAAATATGGTCGGACTATATTCCTCCAGTGTCACGGAATAACACGTTTTAATGCCGCGCTGGTTCCAGCAGTTTCAGGAGCTTGTTATTTCTGCAAAAAGCCGTCTCTGTGAATTCTGACACCAAGCGAGGTCAACTGAGGAGATGCCGTAGAAAAACATATTATTATTTTTTTTCTTGCTTTCATAACCATCATCTACAGATGGCCGTTCGTGTCTGGATATGTTGTTCCCTTTGTTTGATGTCCATGAAGAATGATGAGGGAACTACCTGGCTTTCTTTCTTTTTCGCCTTGTGAGATCTTCTGCTAATTGGCATTTTATAATTAGAATCAGTCAGAGATAGCGGCGCTGCCGTCCACAAATTGCTTTCACGCTTCACTGACCCAGGAGCTCAAAGGCATCAGGCTTATTGCCGTGTGTCGGAATGGCGTGGAGACGTATTCAGCTGAAGACAGACACACGGTGGCCAAGCTCTTGTCATTTCATGGGATACAGATGTACAGATGTGTCTCTACTCCCTTGCCTTTCCTTAAATTTAGGGTATTCCAGGCTTTAGGTGCTGGGGGTGATGGATTTATAAAAAAAAAAATTACTATACTTACCTAGCCCAGATCCCCCACATCTCAAGTTCTTCTCCTTCAAGTCCTCTGATCTTCTCTCTTTTTCCAGCTTCACGAAGCAGAACCTGCCAACTCTGCCAATTACTGGCTGTAGTGGAGTCCCATTTCGGCTTGTGACTGGCTAAAACGGCAGGTCCTGTTCCAAGCACTCGTCTTGAAAGCAGGAAGAAGATCAGAGAACCAGACTGAGAAGACTGAGAGCTTCAGAGGACAAGCAGAGGACCAGGGCTAGGTAAGTATAGTTCCTTTTTCCCCAGCACCATATTATTATTATTTTTAATATTTTTTTAAGCCTGGAATACACCTTTAAAGACTCCCAATTTCTCATAATTCATTATTGTGACATACTAGCAATACAGTCAGTTCAAATCACAACCACTGGGTGGCCACGGATGTTGAGATTCATTGAACCTTGAGGAAGGTAAAAAAGGACACATCTGCATGTCAAGGAGAGGACACAACTGCATGTCAAGCAGAGGACACATCTGCATGTCAAGGAGAGGACACAACTGCATGTCAAGGAGAGGACACAACTGCATGTCAAGGAGAGCACACAAATGCATGTCAAGGAGAGGAAACAACTGCATGTCAAGCAGAGGACACATCTGCATGTCAAGGAGAGGACACATCCCTTTGTCTTTGTCAATCATAGGACAACCTTTAGATGTCAACCTAAGGCTCAGCTTAAACATGAGCGATTCAATTTGTCAAAATTTTAATAACCTAGCACCCCCCCCCCCCATTCCTGCTCCTTTATATACTCTGACAGGAGTACCTGCTCCTGTACATACTCTGTCTAGGTAATCTCAGAGCAATAGGGGCAGGGTGATGACAAGGTGCGGTGATGAGACTCCACTTCCCCTTTCTCTTGACAATTCATAAGAAATGTAGATTCCATTACAGAATAACTTAAAGGGGTACTCCCGTGGAAAAAAGTTTTTTTGTTTTTTTTTAAATCAACTGTTGCCAGAAAGTTAAACAGATTTGTAAATCACTTCTATTAAAAAATCTTAATCCTTCCAGTACTTTTTAGGGGCTGTATGCTAAAGAGAAATCCAAAAAAGAAATGCATTTCCTCTGATGTCAGGACCACAGTGCTCACTGCTGACCTCTGCTGTCCATTTTAGGAACTTTGCAGAGTAGGAGAAAATCCCCATAGAAAACATGCGCTGCTCTGGACAGTTCCTAAAATGGACAGCAGAGGTCAGCAGAGAGCACTGTGGTCATGACATCAGAGGGAATTTATTTTTTGGATTTCTCTTTAGTATACAGCACCTAAAAAGTACTGGAAGGATTAAGATTTTTTTAATAGAAGTGATTTAGAAATCTGTTTAACTTTCTGGCACCAGTTGATAAAAAAAAAAAAAAAAAAAAAAGAAGTTTTCCACGGGAGTACCCCTTTAATTCCAAACCAACATTGAGCTTATCCAATGTCTGCCACCTCAGCCATAACAGGTAAGCACAAGGCATACACAAGAACTTCTAAATTTTTCTCTAATAAGAGCTATATTGTGCTGTTCGAGCAAAAATTAATAATTCTGGAGTGCTTCTCTAAGGTTTTTTTTTTAGCATGTCACAATATTATATAGGAATAACAATCCTTAAAGGGGTATTCCAGGAAAAAACTTTTTTTTATATTTCAACTGGCTCCAGAAAGTTAAACAGATTTGTAAATTACTTCTATTAAAAAAATCTTCATCCTTTCAGTACTTATGAGCTTCTGAAGTTAAGGTTGTTCTTTTCTGTCTAAATCCTCTCTGATGACACCTGTCTCGGGAAACGCCCAGTTTAGAACCAAATCCCCATAGCAAACCTCTTCTAAACTGGGCGTTTCCCAAGACAGGTGTCATCAGAGAGGATTTAGACAGAAAAGAACAACCTTAACTTCAGAAGCTCATAAGTACTGAAAGGATTAAGATTTTCTAATAGATGTAATTTACAAATCTGTTTAACTTTCTGGAGCCAGTTGAGATATATATATATATATATATATATATATATATATATATATATATATATAGTTTTTTTCCTGGAATACCCCTTTAATTAAATTCAAGGAAAGATGAGAATGGGCACAACTGTAGGGTCTAAGGCAATGTTTCCCAACCAGTGTGCCTCCAGCTGTTGCAAAACTATGACTCCCAGCATGTCCGGACAGCCGAAGGCTGTCCGGACATGCTGGGAGTTGTAGTTTTGAAACAGCTGGAGGCACACTGGTTGGGAAACATTGCTTTAAATTCTCCAGTTTGACAGCCACTCGGTCCTAGGCCTTTGGCTGTCCGGGCATGCTGGGAGTTGTAGTTTTGTAACAGCCGGTTGGGATGTTTTCATTTTTTGACAGGCTTCTAGGCTGTGGATAGGTAAATAGGAATATCCCTTTAAGTGTATACTTTATCTTTTTATTTGTTTATTTTTTTAAACGTATGTAAACTCCAGATAACTTTGCGTAAAGTTCTTCCTTTAGATACAAAATAACAAAATAAATGTTCCCTTTTTTTTTTTTGCTGTTTCCAAGAGAACAGAAGCTCAGGTTTATTACGGATCATCGTCATTATAGTTTCTGCCCTCCTCTGTCCATTTGTATCTCCGGTAATAATGTTATACAGGTCACTGAGGATAACTATTCGGGAACAGACAAACGAATTTAGGCTTTTATACTTCTGGTCTGACACAACAGGGAAAATAAGGGTGACTGGCGTGACATTGCACCGCCGACGTCCACAGCATTTATTGAAGCATGGCTTTCATTAGAGAATAAATTAGAGGTTCTTGTGTATGCTTTGATGCTTTGTGCTTACCTGTTTTTAGCTAATGTGGCAAGTATTAGTTTTCAGCCATATTGATTGCATGATCACAATAAAAGGGATATTACAGGCAAAACCGTTATATATATATATATATATATATATATATATATATATATATATATATATATATATATATCAACTGGCTCCGGAAAGTTAAACAGATTTTTAAATGACTTCTATTGAAAAATCTTAATCCTTCCAATAGTTATTAGCTTCTGAAGTTTTCTGTCTAACTGCTCAAGGATGATGTCACATCCCGGGAGCTGTGCATGATGGGAGAATATCCCCATAGGAACTGCACAGCTCCCGGGACGTGAGTCATCAGAGAGCAGTTAGACAGAAAACAGCAACTCAACTTCAGAAGCTAATAACTATTGGAAGGATTAAGATTTTTTTAATAGAAGTCATTTACAAATCTGTTTATCTTTCCGGAGTCAGTTGATATATAAAAAAAAAAGTTTTGGCCTGGAACGTGAGTCATCAGAGAGCAGTTAGACAGAAAACAACAACTCAACTTCAGAAGCTAATAACTATTGGAAGGATTAAGATTTTTTTTAATAGAAGTCATTTACAAATCTGTTTATCTTTCCGGAGTCAGTTGACATATAAAAAAAAAGTTTTGGCCTGGAATACCCCTTTAAATCACGGGGGTGGGTTCACACCACGTTTTTGCAATACAGTTCCCGTATCAGGTTTTTGATTAAAAAAAAAAACAGATTCCTCAAAACCTGACAAAACTGTATCAAAACGTGTGTACAAATTTTTATCTGTATAAGGTTGAAAAATGGTGTCCGGTTGCATCCGTTTTTTACGGAAAAAAAGTATACGTTTTGAACTTTTCACTCCATTATGAATAAAGTTTCACTTGTTTGATTGAAATTCCAAAAAAAAGAAAACTGTGGAAAGTCAAAAACCGTATGGTGAAAACCGGATGGAAATGTACGCACATACAGTTCTGTACGGTTCCCATTGACTCCCATGTTAAAAAAAAAATGTATACGGTTTAATACAGTTTTTCACCCGGACCAAAAACCGTGGTAGACTACAGTTTTCTGTCCAGAAAAAGAAAAGTAAAAAACTGTATGGTTTGAAAAACGAAGAGAACTGTATAGAATATGGTGCATACGGTTTTGAATGGGAAGTCTATGGCCACGGTTTTCTGTTACTTTTTTTTAATGAAACCATATGCCAAAACCGTATAGCAAAATCGTGGTGTGAACCCACCCTTAAAATGATTTCTTAACTTGCATTTACCATGAATCCTTTGGCTTTGCAGAGAGAGAGAGAGAGGGGGTGGAGTCTTATCGCTGCACCTGGTCATCTAATTAGGCTGCTGGTGTTAGAGATTACCAAGTTGCACTGATTACTCATAAGTGGGTTGAGGTCAGTTCACATAATGTGCAGTTTTGATGCATTTTCCTAAACACATTTTTTATTTATAGAAATTGAGTTGACCTATAATCACCTATTATACAGATAGAGCTGGAGATAGTAGCAGCAGTATACCGATAGAGCTAAAGGAGAAGAGTACAGCTACTATATATTCTGTTCCCACAGACATAGCTGCAATAGCAGTAAATATATATATATATATATATATATATATATATATATATATATATATAGCAGCTAGGAGGGAAGGTGTATAACTACTATACATCCTGATCCCATAGAGATAGCAGCAGTATACAGATAGAGCTGGAGGGGTATAACTACTATATATTCAGATCCCATAGAGATAGCAGCAATATACAGATAGAGCTGGAGGGGAGGTGTATAACTACTATATATCCTGATCCCATAGAGATGGCAGCAGTATACAGATAGAGCTGGAGGGGAGGAGTATAACTACTATATATCCAGATCCCATAGAGAAAGCAGCATGCATATCCAGATAGAGCTGGAGGGAAGGTGTAAAACTACTATATATCCTGATCCAATAGAGATAGCAGCAGTATACAGATAAAGCTGGAGGGGAGGTGTATAACTACTATATATCCGGATCTGATAGAGAGAGCAGCAGTATACAGATAGAGCTGGAGGGGAGGTGTATAACTACTATATATCCTGATTTGATAGAGATAGCAGCAGCAGTATACAGATGTATAACTACTGTATATTCTGATCCCATGGGGATAGCAGCAGCGGTATACAGATAGAGCTGGAGGGGAGGTGTATATCTACTATATTCCTGATCCAATAGATATAGCAGCAGCAGTATACAGAAAGAGCTAGAGGAGAGGGATATATCTGCTATATATCCTGATCCCATAGAGATAGCAGCAGCAGTATACAGATAGAGCTGGAGAGGAACCCTCTGTGATCTAGCAGGAGTGATCTGATAATGTCATCCAGTAGTTCACAGGAATCAGTTGATCCGGGACTGATCATTTTCTCTGACCCATTAAACACTATGGCCCAGATTGATCAATCAGCCTGAATCCAAAAATGTCAGGTTCTGCCCACAGCAACCAATCACATCTTAGCTTTCATTTTACTAGAGCTCGGTGAGATACAAAAGCTGAGCTGTGATTTATTGCCAGATTGATTAATCTGGACCAGTGACCTTGTATGGGTGTGGCTGGTGATCACATGACCCAGTTACAGTAATGAATTTCATGTATACAGCGGTGCTGGAATAAAACAAATGGCGCTGCAGGACTAGTGAGTGCATGTTTTGGGCAAAGGAAAAAAATACACAAAAAAAATTATATTTTTACTACAGTGATCCCTCAACTTCCAATGGCCTCAACATACAATAGTTTCAACATACAATCGTCTTTTCTGGACCATTGTAAGTTGAAACCAGACTCAACATACAATGCTACAGACAGTCCAGATCTGTGAAACGTGTCAATGGCCGGAAGAACTGAACAATCAGAATCGGCATTTTACTGGTAAAACACCTGTATTACTGAAGTGTATGCACTGACTGGTGTCTGGTAGCGCCCCCTACAGTACAGGGAGGTATTACATGTTCTGTAATTCTCTTTACCTGTATTACTGATGTGCATGCACTGACTGGTGTCTGGTAGCGTCCCCTACAGTACAGGGAGGTATTACATGTTCTGTACTCTTTACCTTTATTACTGAAGTACATGCACTGACTGGTGTCTGGTAGCACCCCCTACAGTACAGGGTGGTATTACATGTTCTGTACTCTTTACCTGTATTACTGAAGTACATGCACTGACTGGTGTCTTGTAGCGCCCCCTACAGTACAGGGAGGTATTACATGTTCTGTACTCTTTACCTTTATTACTGAAGTACATGCACTGACTGGTGTCTGGTAGTGCCCCCTACAGTACAGGGTGGTATTACATGTTCTGTACTCTTTACCTGTATTACTGAAGTACATGCACTGACTGGTGTCTGGTAGTGCCCCTACAGTACAGGGAGGTATTACATGTTCTGTACTCTTTACCTGTATTACTGAAGTACATGCACTGACTGGTGTCTGGTAGTGCCCTCTACAGTACAGGGAGGTATTACATGTTCTGTACTCTTTACCTGTATTACTGAAGTACATGCACTGACTGGTGTCTGGTAGCGCCCCCTACAGTACAGGGAGGTATTACATGTTCTGTACTCTTTACCTGTATTACTGAAGTGCATGCACTGACTGGTGTCTGGTAGCGCTTCCTACAGTACAGGGAGGTATTACATGTTCTGTACTTCTCTTTACCTGTATTACTGAAGTGCATGCACTGACTGGTGTCTGGTAGCGCCCCCTACAGGACAGGGAGGTATTACATGTTCTGTGCTCTTTACCTGTATTACTGAAGTGCATGCACTGACTGGTGTCTGGTAGCGCCCCCTACAGTACAGGGAGGTATCACATGTTCTGTACTCTTTACCTGTACCAGGGTTAGCTGCTCCTTTGGACACCAGGTGAGGGCGACTCCATGTTACTTTTTTAGGACACTGTGTGTACTGTACAGGACCCTGAAGAAGCTCCTGTCCTCTACATAGACCAGTGTTTCCCAAGCAGGGTGCCCCCAGCTGTTGCAAAACTACAACTCCCATCATGCCCGGACAGCCTTTGGCTGTCCGGGCATGCTGGGAGTTGCAGTTTTGCAACAGCTGGAGGCTCCCTGCTTGGGAAACACTAACATAGACAGTGATTTACTGCTCCCAGCAGATCTTTCTTACTTTTATATGTAAGGATTTGCTTTATCTATATTAGTTATCTACTTATTTTTCTT